>NC_092230.1:22941116-23104329 GCF_036320965.1 Panulirus ornatus | reverse complement strand
AGCAGGGAGTGCTCATCCTCCTCAAAGGCTTAGATTGGGGCGTCTAAATGTGTGTGGATATAACCAAGATGAGAAGAAAGGAGAGATAGGTGGTATGTTTGAGGATAGAAACCTAGATGTTCTGGGTATGAGTGAAACAAAACTCAAGGGTATAGGGGTAGAGTGGTCTGGGAATGTCTTGGTAGTAAAGTCGGGTTGGTGAGAGAACAAGAGCAAAGGAAGGAGTAGCAATACTCTTGAAGCACGAGCTGTGGGAGTATGTGATAATGTGTAAGAAAGTAAATTCTAGATTGATGTGGCTAAAACTGAAAGTGGATAGAGAGGGATGGGTGATTATTGGTGCCTACGCACCTGGTCATGAGAAGAAGGATCATGAGAGGCAAGTGTTCTGGAAGCAGCTGAGTGAGTGTATTAGCAGCTTTGATGCACGAGACCAGGTTATAGTGATGGGTGATTTAAATGTGAGCATGAGTAATGTAGCAGTTAAGGGTATAAATGGTGTACATGGGGTGTTCAAGCATGAGTAATGTGGCAGTTGAGGGTAGAATTGGTGCACATGGGGTGATCAGTGTTGTAAATGGAAATGGTGGAGCTTGTGGATTTGTGGGCTGAAAAAACACTGGTGATTGGGAATACCTGGTTCAAAAAGAGAGATGTACATAAGTATACATATGTGGGTAGGAGAAATGATCAAAGGGCATTATTGGACTATGTGTTAATTGACAGGTGTGTAAAAGAGACTTTTGGATGTTAATATGTTTAAGGGGCAGTTGGAGGGATGCCTGATCACTATCTTGTGGAAGTGAAGGTGAAGATTTTTAAAGGCTTTCAGAAAAGAAGAATGTTGGGGAAAAGCGAGTGGTGAGAGTAAGTGAGCTTGGGTAAGAGACTTGTATGAGGATGTATCAGGAGAGACTGAGTTTAGAATGGCAAAAGGTGAGAGAAATTACGTTAGGGGAGTGGGTGAGGAATGGGATGTATTTAGGGAGGCACAGTGATGGCTTCCCTAAATATAATAAATATAAAATACATGTATCTATTTATAAGACATAATCGCTGTTTCCCACGTCAGTGAGGCAGCACCAGGAAACAGCCGAAGAATGGCCCATCCACTCATTAACATGTACATAAACAACCATATAGGAATATACATATACATATCAACATATACATACACATACAAAGACATATACACATATATAAACGTGTACATATTCATACTTGCCTTCATCCATTCCTGTCACTACCCCGCCCCACAGGAAACAGCATCGTTAACCCCTGCTCCAGCGAGGTAGTGCCAGGGGAACAGACAAAAAAGGTCATATTTGTTCATACTCAGTCTCTAGCTGTCATGTGTAATGCACTGAAACCACAGCTCCCTATCCACATCCAGGCCCCACAGACCTTTCCATGGTATACCCCAGACGTTCCACATGCCCTGCTTCAGTCCACTGACGGCACGTTGACCCCAGTATACCACATCGTTCCAATTCAATCTATTCCTTGCACACCTCTCAACCTCCTGTATGTTCAGGCTTCAGGCCCTGATCCCTCAAACTATTTTTCACTCCATCCTTACACTTCCAATTTGGTCTTCCACTTCTTGTTCCTTCCACCTCTGACACAAATATCCTCTTTGCAAATATTTCCTCACTCATTCTCTCCATAAGCCTAAACCATTTCAACACACCCTCTTCTGCCCTTTCAACCACACTTTATTTATTCCCACACATCTCTCATACCCTTTCATTACTTACTCAATCAAATCACCTCGCACCACATTTTGTTCTCAAACATTTCATTTCCAGAATATCCACCCTCTCTGAGATGATGTTCTCTCCTTCCACACATTCTTCAACGCTCCCATAACCTTCACCCCCTCCCCTACCCTGTGACTCACTTCCGCTTCCATGGTTCCACTTGCTGCTAAGTCCACTCCCAGATATCTAAGACATTTCACTTCCTCCAGTTTTTCTCCATTCAAACTTACTTCCCAATTAAGTTGTCCCTCAACCCTACTGAACCTAATAAACTTGCTCTTATTCACATTTTCTCTGAACTTTTTTCCTTTCACACACTTTTCCAAAATCAGGCACCAACTTCTGCAGTTTCTCACTCAATCAGCCACTAGAGCTGTATCATCAAAAAACAACTGACTCACTTGCCAGACACTCTCATCCACAACATTCTGCATACTTGCCCCTCTCTTCAAAACTCTTGCATTTACCTCCCTAACCACTCCATCCATAAACAAATTAAACAACCATGAGGACATCACACTTCCCTGCCGGAGACTGACATTCACTGGGAACCAATCACTTTCCTCTCTTCCTACTCGTACACATGCCTTACATCCTTGATAAAAACTTTTCACTGAGTCTAGCAACTTACCTCCCACACCATATACTCTTAAGACCTTCCATAAAGCATCTCTATCAACTCTTACCATATGCCTTCTTCAAATCCATAAATGCTACATACAAATCCATCTGTTTTTCTAAGTAATTCTCACAAATTCTTCAACGCAAACACCTGATCCACACATCCTCTACCACTTCTGAAACCACCCTGCTCTTCCCCAATCTGATGCTCTGTACTTGCCTACACCCTCTCAGTCAATACCCTCCCATATAATTTCCCAGGAATACTCAACAAACTTATGCCTCTGTGGTTTGAACACTCACCTTCATCCCCTTTCATGTGTATAATGGCACTATGCATGCATTCTGCCAACACTAAGGCACTTCACTATGGTCCATACATACATTGAATATCCTTACAAAACAAACAACAACAACAGTCACCCCATTTTTTTTAATAAATTCCACTGCAATACCATCCAAACTTCATTCCCTTATTTCATCTTTCTCCTTATTTTTCATAGCAAATATTGTACGTACTGGAACACAGACCATATGACATTTAAAACTACGAAAAATGGAATATAAAATTAATAACGTGATAAAATATAGTGTCAAGATTTCCACAAACCTGAAACTTTCTGTGGATGGCACGAGCACGACTTTCTTGACCTCTAGGTATTGTAAATACATTCTGAACTTGTAACATTGCCACAATGGACAGAATTTCTTTTGTACATCCAAAGTCTCCTGAAGATTAATATAAATAATTCAATTACAAACACAGTCTGAATAAAAAGAAATATATCCACAGAAGCTGATTTTCATATATACATTTCTTCATGGTCACTGCCCAAAGTTAACAATGAACCCATATCTGCCATGCCTACCATGATACAGTATTTCATATAACCAAGC
The DNA here is from genome assembly GCF_036320965.1 of Panulirus ornatus. Lineage (NCBI taxonomy): Eukaryota > Metazoa > Arthropoda > Malacostraca > Decapoda > Palinuridae > Panulirus > Panulirus ornatus. Next base: position 23,101,051 of record NC_092230.1, on the reverse strand, counting down.
TATGATCTACTTATTGCTCGTTTAAAACAAAGGAAGAAATGATAGCCCCTCAGCTTTTAGGAAGTGCTTTTATTACTTGATCAAATCACCTTACACCACATGTGCCCTTAAACATTTCCAACACATCCACCCTTCTTTGCATGGCTTAATCTAAAACTCATGGTTCGCATCCATATAATATCGTTGGGACTACAATACCTTCAAACATACACATTTTCCCCCTCCTGGATAATGAACTCCCTTTCAACACAATGCTCAGCGTTTCCTGAACCTTTGCCTCCCTCATCCATCCTTTGTCCTTGGCTCTATTTGCTGCCATGTCTACTCCAAGTCATCTAAAACACTCCACTTCCTCCAATTTCTCCAGTCAAACTCAAATCTCAACTAACCTGCCCTTCAACCCAGCTAAACCTAATGACCTTGCATTTATCCTTACTCTAAACCTCATCCTTTTCACAAATTCTTTCAAACTCAGTCACCAACTTCTGCAGTTTCACACTCAAATCTGCCATCAGTGCTGCACCATCAGTAAACAACAACTGACTCACTTCCCAGGCCCTCTCATTCCCTGAGGACTGCATACTTGTCCCTCTCAAAGATTCACACTTGTCTCCCACACCACCCCATCCATAAACAAAATGAATAATCATGGTGACATCACAGACCCCTGCAACAGACCAATCTTCACTTGGAACCATTCACTTTCCTCTCTTCTTACTCGTATATATGCCTTACACCCTTGATAAAAACTTTTCACTGCTCCTAGCAGGCTTCCTACTAAACTGTACATTCTTCAGACAAGACCTTCCACAAGGCATCTCCATCAACCCTATCACATGGTTTCTCTAGATCCATAAATGACACATACAAATCCATCAGTTTCTCTAAGTATTTCTCACACACATTCTTTAAAGCAAATATCTGATCCACACATCCTGTATCACTTCTAAAACCATACAGCTCTGCCCCAATCTAATGCTCTGTGCATGCCTTCACCCTGTCAATCACTACTCCCTCATACAATTTACCAGGTACACTAACAAATGTGTACCTCTGTAGTTTGAACACTCATCTTTTATTTCTCTTGCCTTTATACAATGGCATCATATATGTAGTCTGTCAGTCCTAAGAAACCTCACCATGATCCATACTCATTTATTCATTGTACTTTGTCGCCGTCTCCCGCATCAGCGAGGTAGCGCAAGGAAACAGACGAAAGAATGGCCCAACCCAACCACATATACATGTATATACATAAACACCCACACATGCACATATACATAACTATACATACATATACATACACAGACATATACATATATTCACATGTACATATTCATACATGCTGCCTTCATCCATTCCCCCCCGCCACACATGAAATGGCACCCCCCTCTCCCCCTGCACGTGCACAAGGTAGCACCAGGAAAAGACAACAAAGGCCATTCTTAGACATTAGTACCTCACCCTTGACAAGCCACAGACAGGGCAACTCTAGCACAGTGTTTCCAGAGGCTCCTACCTAATGTTCCTAATGACTACTTCTACCTAATGCTCCTGACTTATGTTCCTACCTACTACTTCTACCTAATGCTCCAGCCTATATGTTCCAACTCACTACTTTTATCTACTGCTCCTAACATTTTGTCAAAAGGTAGGGCTAACACAAAGAATGAGCTGTGTAAGTTTTAAGTGCTATCAAGTGTTATATGTGACAAGGAGAGACTGTATGTAAGCCTCACGTGTAGGTGAGGCAGAAAGAAAAGACAGCTACCTGGGTCAGAAGAGTGCTAACTGACAACCACTGAAGTGCTGACTCACTATGCAGCTGTTACTAACTCTTCTGATATCCAGGAGGGTTATATTGGTAATATACCTCCCTGGTCACTGGCTACCTACCAACTAGTACCTACCTTCACAGCACTCTATTCTCACTCATACTGTTTCCTCTTCTCTGAAAACCTCTACAAAGGTTCACCCTCACCTCCACAAGATAGTGATCAGATAACCCACCAGCTGCCCCTCTTGGCACATTTATATCCAAGTCTTTCTTTTATATGCCTGTCAATTACCATTTAAATTTATCTATTTATTATACTTAGTCGATGTCTCCCACGTTAGCGAGGTAGCACAAGGAAAAAGACGAAAGAATGGCCCAACCCACCCATGTGCACATGTATATGCATAAACAACCACACACACACATATACGTACCTATACATTTCAACATATACATACACATACATACACAGACATATACACACATGTATAAATCCATGCTTGCTGCCTTCATCCATTCCCGTCACCACCCCGCCCCATTCACACTGTCTCAAGCTGTCATGTGCAATGCACTGAAACCACAGCTCCCTTTCCACATCCAGGTCCCACAAAACTTTCCATGGTTTACCCAGACGCTTCTCATGCCCTGGTTCAATCCATTGACAGCACGTCGACCCTGGTATAGCACATCATTCCAATTCGCTCTATTCCTTGCACGCCTTTCACCTTCCTGTATGTTCAGGCCCTGATCATTCAAAATCATTTTCACTCCATCTTTCCACCTCCAATTTGGTCTCCCACTTCTCATTCCCTCCACCTCTGATACATATGTCCTTTTTGTCAATCTTTCCTCACTCATTCTCTCCATGTGACCAAACCATTCCAATACACCCTCTTCTGCTCTCATCACCACACTCTTTTTTATTTCCACACATCTCTCTTACCCTTTCATTACTTACTTGATCAAACTACCTCACACCACAAATTGTACTCAAACATTTCAATTCCAACACATCCACCCTCCTCTGCACAACCCTATCTACAGCCCACACCTCACAACCATATAACATTGTTGGAACCACTAGTCCTTCAAACATACCCATTTTTGCTCTCTGAGATAACATCCTGGCCTTCCACACTTTCTTCAACACTCCCAGAACCTTTGCCCCCTCCCCCACCCTGTGAATCACTTCCGCTTCCATGATTCCATCCGCTGCCAAATCTACTCCCAGATTTCTAAAATACTTCATTTCCTCCAATTTTTCTCCATTCAAACTTGTCCCTCAACCCAAGTGAACCTAATAACCTTACTCTTATTCACATTTACTCTCAACTTCCTTCTTTCACACACTTTACCAAATTCAGTCACCAACTTCTGCAGTTTCTCACCCAAATCAGCCATCAGTGCTGTATCATCAGCAAACAACAACTGACTCACTTCCCAAGCCCTCTCATCCACAACAGACTGCATACTTGCCCCTCTCTCCAAAACTCTTGCATTCACCTCCCTAACAACCCATCCATAAACAAATGAAACAGCCATGGAGACATCACGCACCCCTGGTGTAAACCGACATTCACTGGGAATCAATCCTTTTCCTTACTTCCTACTCTAAACATGCCTTACATCCTTGATAAAAACTTTTCACTTCTTCTAGCAGCTTACCTCCCACACCATATACTTTTAAAACATTCCACAGAGCATCTCTATCAACTTCTCCAGATCCATAAATGCTACATACAAATCTATTTGCTTTTCTAAGTATTTCTCACATACATTCTTCAAAGCAAACACCTGATCCACACATCCCTACTATCACTTCTGAAACCACACTGATATTCCCTAATCTGATGCTCTGTACATGCCTTTACCCTCAAAATCAATACCCTCCCATATAATTTCCCTGGAATACTTAACAAACTTATACCTCTGTAATTCAAACACTCATCTTTATCCCCTTTGCCTTTGTACAATGGCATTATGCACACATTCCACCAATCCTCAAGCACTTCACCATGAACCATACATACAGATATCCTTACCAATGAGTCAACAACACAGTTGCCCCCTTTTTTAATAAATTCCACAGGAATACCATCCAAACCCACCACCTAGCCGACTTTCATCTTCCCCAAAGCTTTCACTACCTCTTCTCTGTTTACCAAACCATTCTCCCTGACCCTCTCTCATCACACACCACCTCAACCAAAACACCCAATATCTGCCACTCTATCATCAAACACATTTAACAAACCTTCAAAATACTCACTCCATCTCCTTCACATTTCATCACTACTAGTTATTACCTCCCCATTAGCCCCCTTCACCGATGTTCCCATTTGTTCTAGTCTTATGCACTTTATTTACCTCCTTTCAACATCTTTTTATTCTCACTAAAATCTAATGATACTCTCTCATCCCAACTCTCATTTGCCCTCTTTTTCACCTCTTAAACCTTTCTTTTGACCTCCTGCCTCTTTCTTTTATACATCTCCCAGTCATTCACACAACTTCCCTGCAAAAATCATCCAAACGCCTCTCTCTTCTCTTTCACTAACAATCTTACTTCTTTATCCCACCACTCACTACCATTTCTAATCTGCCCACCTCCCACCTTTCTCATGCCAAAGGCATCTTTCGCACAAGCCATCACTGCTTCCCTAAATACATCTCATTCCTCCCCAACTCCCCTTACGTCATTTGCTCTCAATCTCTCCTGACACTTCCTCACACGTCTCCTTTCCAAGCTCACTTACTCTCACCACTCTCTTCACCCCAACATTCTCTCTTCCTTTCTGAAAACCTCTCCAAATCTTCACTTTCGCCTCCACAAGAGGGGGATCTCCCCTATCCCCCTGGGTATAGTTGAGAAAGAATACTTCCCACGCATTCCTCACGTGTCGTAGAAGGCGACTAAAGGGGACTGGAGCAGGGGGCCAGAAACCCTCCCCTCCTTGTATTTTAACTTTCTAAAAGGGGAAACAGAAGAAGGAGTCATGTGGGGAGTGCTCATCCTCCTCGAAGGCTCAGATTGGGGTGTCTAAATGTGTGTGGATGTAACCAAGATGAGAAAAAAGGAGAGATAGGTAGTATGTTTGAGGAAAGGAACCTGGATGTTTTGGCTCTGAGTGAAACGAAGCTCAAGGGTAAAAGGGAAGAGTGATTTGAGAATGTCTTGGGAGTAAAGTCAGGGGTTAGTGAGAGGATAAGAGCAAGGGAAGGAGTAGTACTACCCATGAAACAGGAGTTGTGGGAGTATGTGATAGAATGTAAGAAAGCAAATTCTAGATTGATATAGGTAAAAGTGAAAGTGGATGGAGAGAGATGGGTGATTATTGGTGCTTATGCACCTGGGCATGAGAAGAAAGATCATGAGAGGCAAGTGTTTTGGGAGCAGCTGAATCAGTGTGTTAGTGGTTTTGATGCGCAAGACAGGGTTATAGTGATGGGTGATTTGAATGCAAAGGTGAGTAATGTGGCAGTTGAGGGAATAATTGGTATACATGGGGTGTTCAGTGTTGTAAATGGAAATGGTGAAGAGCTTGTAGATTTATGTGCTGAAAAAGGACTGGTGATTGGGAATACTTGGTTTAAAAAGCGAGATATACATAAGTATACGTATGTAAGTAGGAGAGATGGCCAGAGAGCATTATTGGATTACGTGTTAATTGATAGGCGAGCAAAAGAGAGACTTTTGGATGTTAATGTGCTGAGGGGTGCAACTGGAGGGATGTCTGATCATTATCTTGTGGAGGTGAAGGTGAAGATTTGTAGGGGTTTTCAGAAAAGAAGAGAGAATGTTGGGGTGAAGAGAGTGGTGAGAGTTAGTGAGCTTGGGAAGGAGACTTGTGTGAGGAAGTACCAGGAGAGACTGAGTTCAGAATGGAAAAAGGTGAGAACAAACGAGGTAAGGGGAGTGGGGGAGGAATGGGATGTATTTAGGGAAGCAGTGATGGCTTGCGCAAAAGATGCTTGTGGCATGAGATGCATGGGAGGTGGGTAGATTAGAAAGGGTAGTGAGTGGTGGGATGAAGAAGTAAGATTATTGGTGAAAGAGAAGAGAGAGGCATTTGGACAATTTTTGCAAGGAAATAATGCAAATGAGTGGGAGATGTATAAAAGAAAGAGGCAGGAGGTCAAGAGAAAGGTGCAAGATGTGAAAAAGAGGGCAAAAGAGAGTTGGGATGAGAGATTATCATTAAATTCTAAGGAGAATAATAAGATGTTTTGGAAGGAGGTAAATAGAGTGCGTAAGACAAGGGAGCAAATGGGAACTTCAGTGAAGGGGGCTAATGGGGAGGTGATAACAAGTAGTGGTGATGTGAGAAGATGGAGTGAGTATTTTGAAGGTTTGTTCAAAGTGTTTGATGATATAGTGGCAGATAAAGGGTGTTTTGGTTGAGGTGGTGTGCAAAGTGAGAGGGTTGGGGAAAATGATTTGGTAAACAGAGAAGAGGTAGTAAAAGCTTTGCGGAAGATGAAAGCCGGCAAGGCAGCAGGTTTGGATGGTATTGCAGTGGAATTTATTAAAAAAGGGGGTGACTGTATTGTTGAATGGTTGGTAAGGTTCTTTAATGTATGTATGATTCATGGTGAAGTGCCTGAGGATTGGCAGAATGCTTACATAGTGCCATTGTACAAAGGCAAAGGGGATAAGAGTGAGTGCTCAAATTACAAAGGTATAAGTTTGTTGAGTATTCCTGGTAAATTATATGGGAGAGTATTGATTGAGAGGGTGAAGGCATGGACAGAGCATCAGATTGGGGAAGAGCAGTGTGGTTTCAGAAGTGGTAGAGGATGTGTGGATCAGGTGTTTGCTTTGAGGAATGTATGTGAGAAATACTTAGAAAAGAAAATGGATTTGTATGCAGCATTCATGGATCTGGAGAAGGCATATGATAGAGTTGAGAGAGATGCTCTGTGGAAGGTATTAAGAATATATGGTACAGGAGGCAAGTTGTTAGAAGCAGTGAAAAGTTTTTATCGAGGATGTAAGGCATGTGTACGTGTAGGAAGAGAGGAAAGTGATTGGTTCTCAGTGAATGTAGGTTTGCGGCAGGGGTGTGTGATGTCTCCATGGTTGTTTAATTTGTTTATGGATGGGGTTGTTAGGGAGGTGAATGCAAGAGTTTTGGAAAGAGGGGCAAGTATGCAGTCTGTTGTGGATGAGAGAGCTTGGGAAGTGAGTCAGTTGTTGCTCGCTGATGATACAGCACTGGTGGCTGATTCATGTGAGAAACTGCAGAAGCTGGTGACTGAGTTTGGTAAAGTATGTGAAAGAAGAAAGTTAAGAGTAAATGTGAATAAGAGCAAGGTTATGAGGTACAGTAGGGTTGAGGGTCAAGTCAATTGGGAGGTAAGTTTGAATGGAGAAAAACTGGAGGAAGTAAAGTGTTTTAGATATCTGGGAGTGGATCTGGCAGCAGATGGAACCATGGAAGCGGAAGTGAATCATAGGGTGGGGGAAGGGGCGAGAATTCTGGGAGCCTTGAAGAATGTTTGGAAGTCGAGAACATTATCTCGGAAAGCAAAAATGGGTATGTTTGAAGGAATAGTGGTTCCAACAATGATGTATGGTTGCGAGGTGTGGGCTATGGATAGAGTTGTGCGCAGGAGGGTGGATGTGCTGGAAATGAGATGTTTGAGGACAATATGTGGTGTGAGGTGGTTTGATCGAGTAAGTAATGTAAGGGTAAGAGAGATGTGTGGAAATAAAAAGAGTGTGGTTGAGAGAGCAGAAGAGGGTGTTTTGAAATGGTTTGGTCACATGGAGAGAATGAGTGAGGAAAGATTGACCAAGAGGATATATGTGTTAGAGGTGGAGGGAACGAGGAGAAATGGGAGACCAAATTGGAGGTGGAAAGATGGAGTGAAAAAGATTTTGAGTGATTGGGGCCTAAACATGTAGGAGGGTGAAAGGTGTGCAAGGAATAGAGTGAATTGGAACGATGTGGTATACCGGGTCGACGTGCTGTCAATGGATTGAACCAGGGCATGTGAAGTGTCTGGGGTAAACCATGGAAAGTTCTGTGGGGCCTGGATGTGGAAAGGGAGCTGTGGTTTCAGTGCATTATTACAAGACAGCTATAGACTGAGTGTGAACGAATGGGGCCTTTGTTGTCTTTTCCTAGCGCTACCTCGCACACATGAGGGGGGAGGGGGTTGTTATTCCATGTGTGGCGGGGTGGCGATGGGAATAAATAAATAAAGGCAGACAGTATGAATTGTGTACACGTGTATATGTCTGTGTGTGTATATATATGTGTACATTGAGATGTATAGGTATGTATATTTGCGTGTGTGGACATGTATGTATATACATATGTATGTGGGTGGGTTGGGCCATTCTTTCGTCTGTTTCCTTGCGCTACCTCGCTAACGCGGGAGACAGCGACAAAGCAAAAAAAAAAAATAAAATAAAATAAATAAATAAATAAATAAGACAGTAATAAGACATTTCCAAACCATTCTTCCCCTTTTCTCTTGAGCTCTGCTTCATTAAGAGCCAGAACCAAGTTTCTTCCCCAAAGTAGATTACTCATCTCTCCACCCAAGCATGATCCTTAAAGGATGACCACTCCCTGCTTGGCTTCTTCTGTCCCATCATTTACACAATGAAATACAGGAAGGGTGGGTTTCCAGATTCCTGCTCCCGCACCCTTTAGTTGTCTTTTATGATGTGCAGGGAATACAAATATAGAATTCTCTCTCCTCTATGAATATATATGATGCATGCTAAGGAGGGCTAAATGCAGAGAAGGGTGGATGTGTTGGAAATGAAAAGTTTTAGGACAATATGTGGTGCGAGGTGGTTTGACCGGATAAGTAATGAAAGGGTAAGCGAGAGGTACAATAATAAAAAGAGTGCAATTGAGAGTTGAAGAGGGTGTACCAAAAGTTTGGACGTATGGAGAAAATGAAAGGGGAAAGGTTGACAAAGAGGATATATAAAGTCGGAAATGGTGGGAACAAGAACAGCACCAGGAAAAGACAAAGACAGGCCTCATCCACTGACATCCTTTCTCTAGCTGTCATGTGTAATGAACTAAAATCACAGCTCTCTATCTCAACCGGGCCCCAAAGAATTATCCACAGTTAATCCTGAACGCTTCACGCGCCCTGGTTCAGTCCATTGATAGCTTGTTAACCCCAGAGTGCCACATCATTCCAATTCACTCTATCCCATGCACACCTTCACCCTCAGGCATGTTCAGGCCCTGATTGCTTAAAATCATTTTTACACCATCCTTCCATCTCCAATTTGGGCTCCCAACTGTCCTTGTTCTCTCCACTTCTGACACGTATATCATCCTTGTCAACCTTTCCTGACCCATTCTCTCATGTCCAAACCATTTCAGACCAACCTGTTCAGCTGTCTTCAGTTACACTTTTTATCAAACCTCACTTCACATATTGTCCTAAGACATTTCATATCCAACACACCCACCCTCCTCCATACAGCCTTATCTAGAGCTCAAGCCTTGCATCCGTATAATATTACAGGAACTCCTATATTACTATACCCTCAACCATACCCATTTTGGCCATACCAAATAATGCTCTCTCTTTTCACACATTTTTCAGTGCTCCCAAAACCTCCCCTCCCCCCACCCTATGACTAATTTCTACTTCCATGTCCACCCCCAGGTTTCAAAAATACTTCACTTTCTCCAAGCAAACTAACACCTCATTCAACCTGTCCCTTAACCCTGCTAAACCTAATAACCTTGCTTTTATTCACAACTACCCTCAACTTCCTTTCACACACTCTTCCAAACTAAGTCACCAAATTCTGCAGTTTCTCACTCAAATCTGTCATCAGTGCTGTATCATAAGCAAAAAACAACAACTGACTGACTTCCCAGGCCCTCTCATCCCCAACAGACTGTATACTCGCCCCTCTCTCCAAAACTTTTGCATTTACCTTCCCCACCATCCCTTCCACATACAAATTAAACAAAATGGTGACCTCACAAAGACCAACCTTCAATTGGAACCAATTACTCGCCACTTCCTGCTTGTACACATGCCTTACACCCTTGATAAAAACTTGATAAAAACTCATTGCTTCTAACAACTTCTGAAACCACAATTTTCCTCCCCAGTCTGATGCTCTGTACATACCTTAGCAATCTCAACCATTACCCTCCCATATGACTTACCAGGTATACTCAACAAACTTATACCTCCAAATAGTATGAGCACTCACCTTCATCTTCCTTCCTTTTTCATAATGGCATTATACATGAACTCTTCCAATCCTCAGGCACCTCAGTAATCCTTCAAAATACTCATTCCATCATCTCCTTACTTCATCACTACCTGTTACCACTTCCCTATTTGTCACTTTCACAGATGTTTCCAACTACTCTTATATTTTTCTCAACCTATCTACCTCCTTCCAAAACATCTTACTCTCCCTGTAGCATACTGATCAACGTCAACCCTAGCTTTCATTTGCCCTCATTTTCAAACTTCCTCTTGACCTCATGCTGCTTTCCCTTGTACAACTCCTATTCATCTACACTTCTTCCCTGTAAGTAATAGCCATGCATCTCTGTTATTTTCCTCACCAGTAACTTTACTATGTCATCCCACTACTCACTACCCCTTCTCACCTTCCCAACTCCTACCTTCCACATGCTACACACTCCTCTTGACCATGCCAGCACTGCTTCCCTAAATATCTCCAATTCCTTATTCATTCCCTTGGCTTCATTTACTTTCACCTTTTGCCATTTTACACCCAATTTATTCATACATTTCTCTTTTCAAAGCTCACTTACTTTCACCACCCTTTTCTCATGTAATTCCCTCTTTCCTGAAAACCCTTTCAAATCTCTACCCTTGCCTCTGCCAGGTAATGGTTAGACATCCCACCAGTTGCCACATTCAACACATGTACATCCATGAGTCTCTCGGGCATGCTTATCAATTAGTACATAATCCAATAATGCCTTCTGACCATCTATCCTGCTCACCTAGATATGCTTATGTATGTCCTTTTTAATAAAAACTAGATGTTCCCAATCACCAAACTTTTTTCAGCACACAACTCTATACCATTCATCATCCCTATTCACCTCAGTGAATACCTCATACTCCCCAGTTATGACCTCAATTCACATGACTAATTCTCATATCACCCGTCACTACCACCCAATCTCTAGCATCAAAACTACTAATGCACTCACTGCTCCCAGAACACTCCTCTTCATGACCAAATGCACATGCACTAATAATCACCCATCTCTCAAAACCCACTTTCTTTCTTGCCAACATCAATCTGTAACTCACTTCCCTACACTCTTTCACACTTTCTCACAACTCCTGTTTGATCAGCACTGCAACACCTTTTGAAGCTCTTGCCCGCACACCATCCCCGACATTCCCACACATTCTTCACCTTTACCCCTGAGCTTTGTTTCACTCAGCCAGAGCATCCAAGCAACTTCCCTTAAACATAATACCTATCTACCCAATGTGTGTGTGTGTGTGTAAGTGGTGTAAGGAAGGAGAATCAAATAAGAAAAAGTAGGGTTATAGTGAGATATGGTAGTAAGATGAGTGTGTATGAGAGAGCTGTAGATATCATGCTGAAATGGTCTGGCCATATGCAAAGGACAAGTTAAGACAGGATGACAAAAAGGGTATATGCATGTTAATAGTGGAAGCAACAAGGAAAAAGGGGAACCAAGGAGGAGGTGGAAGGATGGAGTGAAAATGTTTTGAAGGCTAACATGAGGACTGCAAAGGATAGAGCAAATTGAGGCGATGTTGGTTATAAAGGACAATTGGCTGTCAATTGGCTGAACCAGGGAATATGACACATTCACGGGACACCAAGGTAAGATCTCTTAGTGGAGTCTAAGGGCTAAGGAAACAATGTAAATTTGCAGTAAAATTCAATAAAAACTTACCTGAAACAAGTAACATCTTGGCTAACTGAGGTAGTAGGGGAAATTCCGCCATTTGCTGTCCAAGAGGCTGAGTCAATGTACCCTCTTCAGTGATGGCCCCCAGTGCAAAGAGCTCATCTAATGCAGCTATTAAATGCTTTGCAGGTGGTGGAGATGGAAAGTCAAACCGCAGCATGTTCTCTGGAAAAAACAGGAATGAAGAGGCCATGTTATGCAGTTATTCTTTACTGATACATCTTACTGAGAGTAACAGGATGAACCAGCACCCAATAGAAAAGGTTAGAAAATTAATTAGAAAAAAAATCTTGGCAAGAAAAAATCTATATATAGCAAAAATAACCACAAGAGGGTCATCTAAATCTGAATACAACTAGCATAAACTTTACAGACAAAGTATCTATAAAATGCTCGAGAAAAATTTCTGAAGTAAGCCCTTACTCCAAAGAAATAACCAGACTTTTCATAAACCAATAAACTGAAAATCTGCTATTAAACAATGACCATAATGGAAACACTAATCAGTTATGATCATCTGAAGTTGGATGAGAAACTTGTCCCGAGTTAAAGATCTTTTACTTCTTATGTACTGGAAGGAATTTTGAACGTAGGTTTGTTCTTATGACTGTCATTTCACATTAATCTACTTCTATGTTAGCTCCAGGAACAGATTAAGGAATGGCCAAACTTGATCACATCCACTCTATGTCATGTACAATGCACCCAAAATACAGCCCCCATCCACAAACAGGCCCCACTGACATTTCCATGGTTTGCCCTGACCACTTTATATGCCCTGATTCAGTCCACTGACAGCTCAATGCCCTATGTATATCACCTCACCCAAATTCCCTCTAACTTGTACAAGCCAGATGCCCTTCTGCATGTTCAAAAACCAAATATTCAAAACCCTTTTCACTCCATCCATCCATCTCCATTTCTGTCTTATCCTTCTCCTTTTCCCCTTCACTTCAGGAACACATAAACTCTGTCAACCTCTCCTAAATCATCCTTTCCATATGGCCAAACTATTTCACTTCATCCTCTTCAGCTCTCACATCCATACTCTTATTATATCAACTCTCTCTTACCCTGTCATTTCTTACTTTATCAGCCCTCAATATACCAAAAATTCTCTTCAAACATTTCATTTCCAACAAATCCACCCTCCTCCATACTTTCTCATCTAGAGTGCATGCCTCGCATCAACATAACATCATCAGGACTACAGCACCACCAAATATGCCAAGCTTTGCTCTCACAAATAATGACTTCCCTCTCCACATACTCCTCACTGCTTTTTGACTCCATCTGTTAGAAACTACAATGCAAGTGAAAAGCCACCTTTGGTTATCGGGTGTCACTAAGTGCACAGCCTTATCCAAGTACTTCTCACTCCAAAGGCGTCCAAGGACTTTTCATTCCAAAGGAGTCCACATTTCCCTACCACTGAAAGTAGTGCAGCCTTGGACTGAAGGAACTTTTAGAAGGAGTTCCTGGTAAACAATGGGACTCTTTCTAGGAAAGGGGTCCGAGGGTAATTACATGAGTATAATAGGTACTATCCACCAGGTATCAGGAGGGTCAGTGACATCTCCTTAGTGAGCCAGCTGTCTTTTCTTTTTGCCTCACTTACACGGGGACAACTGGCATTCTGTTCACAAACATATACAATCTCACAACAACACTTAACTCACACAGCTCATTCGTCATAACTCTAGAATTTCCTGTGGCAAGCACAAAGTGGTAGCCCTGCCTTTTGGCAAAATCGTAGGAGCAGAAGATAGAAGTAGTAGGTAGGAACATTTAGGCATGAGCATTAGGTATAAGGGTGGCCTGTTAATGGTGCTATGACCACAACTCTCATTTGCCCTCTTTTCCACCTCTTGCACCTTTCTCTTGACCTTCTGCCTCTTTCTTTTATACATCTCCCAGTCATTTGCACTATTTCCCAGCAAAAGTCATCCAAATGCCTCTCTCTTCTCTTTCACTAATAATCTTACTTCTTCATCCAAGGCTAAGAAGTGTCACTACAGTTCTTTAGCTACAGAGACTCTGCTCCCATGGCCACCCCTTTGAAGGAGTTCCAGTTGGAACAAGCATCAAAAGATATAAATAGGCAGATATATAGATGGAGAGAATATGTGTCACTAAACAACACCAATGGGTTTCACCACAAGTGAAAAGTCACCTTTGGTAAGACTATCACCAGAAGTCCAGCCTTATCCAAGAACTTCTCACTCAGTCATTCTCGGACACTAAAATAAGTGCAACCCTGGAGATCCAGGAACTCCAGGAAGTTCCTGAGTAAAACAAAGATTCTCTCTTGAAAAGGGCTTCTCAGATATTTATAAATAAATATCTATTTATAAATAAAATATTTATTTACATGAATAAGAGCAAGGTTATTAGGTACAGTAGGGTTGAGGGACAAGTCAATTGGGAGGTAAGTGTGAATGGAGAAAAACTGGAGGATGTGAAGTGTTTTAGATATCTGGGAGTGGATCCGCCAGAGGTTGGAACCATGGACGCGGAAGTGAGTCATACGGTGGAGGAGGGGGGCGAAAGTTCTGGGAGCGTTGAAAAATGTGTGAAAGGCGAGAACATTATATCTGAAAGCAAAAATGGGTATGTCTGAAGGAATAACGATTCCGACAATGTTATATGGTTGCGAGGCGTGGGCTATAGAAAGAGTTGTACGGAGGAGGGTGAATGTGCTGGAAATGAGATGCCTGAGCACAATATGTGGTATGAGGTGGTTTGATCGAGTAAGTAATGAAAGAGTAAGAGAGATGTGTAGTAATAAAAAGAGTTTGGTTGAAAGAGCAGAAGAGGGTGTTTTGAAATGGTTTGGTCACATGGAGAGAATGAGTGAGAAAAGAAGGAAAGATTGACGAAGAGGATACATGTGTCAGAGGTGGAAGGAATGAGAAGTGGGAGACCAAATTGGAGGTGGAAAGATGGAGTGAAAAAGACTTTGAGTGATTGGGTGAAAGGCGTGCAAGGAATAGAGTGAATTGAAATGATGTGGTATACCGGGGTCGACGTGCTGTCAATGGATTGAACCAGGGCGTGTGAAGCATCTGGGGTAAACCATGGAAAGTTTTGTGGGGCCTGGATGTGGAAAGGGAGCTGTGGTTTCAGTGCATTATACATGACAGCTAGAGACTGAGTGTGAACGAATGTGGCCTTTGTTGTCTTTTCCTAGTGTTACCTTGTACACATGCGGGGGGAAGGGGTTGTCATTTCATGTGTGGTAGGGTGGCGACGGGAATGAATAAGGGCAGACAGTATGAATTATGTACAAGTGTATATATGTATATGTCTGTATGTGTATATATATGTGTACATTGAGATGTATAGGTATGTATATGTGCATGTGTGGACGTGTATGTACATACATGTATATGTGGGTGGGTTGGGCCATTCTTTCGTCTGTTTCCTTGCACTACCTTGCTAATGCGGGAGACAGCGAAAAAGTATAATAAATATAAATAAATATCTGTCTATATTCATTTATGTCAATCCATTGACAGCACGTTGACCCTATTCACTCTATTCCTTTGGCAAGACTATCACTGGAAGTCCAGTCTTATCAAAGAACTTCTCGCTGTCATTCCCAGACACTAAAGAAGTGCAACCTTGGAGAACCAGGAACTCCTAGAAGTTCCTGAGTAAAACAAAGATTCTCTCTTGGATAGGGCTCTTCGGATATCTATAAATAAATAAAAAAATATTAATCTATTATACACTGTTGCTGTCTCCTGCGTTAGCGAGGTAGCGCTAGGAAACAGACGAAAGAATGGCCCAACCCACCTACATACACATATATATAAATACACGCCCATATACATACCTATACATTTCAAGGTAAATTATATGGGAGGGTATTGATTGAGAGGGTGAAGGCATGTACAGAGCATCAGATTGGGGAAGAGCAGTGTGGTTTCAGAAGTGGTAGAGGATGTGTAGATCAGGTGTTTGCTTTGAAGAATGTATGTGAGAAATACTTAGAAAAGCAAATGGATTTGTATGTAGCATTTATGGATCTGGAGAAGGCATATGATAGAGTTGACAGAGATGCTCTGTGGAAGGTATTAAGAATATATGGTGTGGGAGGAAAGTTGTTAGAAGCAGTGAAAAGTTTTTATCGAGGATGTAAGGCATGTGTACGTGTAGGAAGAGAGGAAAGTGATTAGTTCTCAGTGAATGTAGGTTTGCGGCAGAGGTGTGTGATGTCTCCATGGTTGTTTAATTTGTTTATGGATGGGGTTGTTAGGGAGGTAAATGCAAGAGTTTTGGAAAGAGGGGCAAGTATGAAGTCAGTTGGGGATGAGAGAGCTTGGGAAGTGAGTTAGTTGTTGTTCGCTGATGATACAGCGCTGGTGGCTGATTCATGTGAGAAACTGCAGAAGCTGGTGACTGAGTTTGGTAAAGTGTGTGGAAGAAGAAAGTTAAGAGTAAATGTGAATAAGAGCAAGGTTATGAGGTACAGTAGGGTTGAGGGTCAAGTCAATTGGGAGGTGAGTTTGAATGGAGAAAAACTGGAGGAAGTGAAGTGTTTTAGATATCTGGGAGTGGATCTGGCAGCGGATGGAACCATGGAAGCGGAAGTGGATCATAGGGTGGGGGAGGGGGCGAAAATTCTGGGGGCCTTGAAGAATGTGTGGAAGTCGAGAACATTATCTCGGAAAGCAAAAATGGGTATGTTTGAAGGAATAGTGGTTCCAACAATGTTGTATGGTTGCGAGGCGTGGGCTATGGATAGAGTTGTGCGCAGGAGGATGGATGTGCTGGAAATGAGATGTTTGAGGACAATGTGTGGTGTGAGGTGGTTTGATCGAGTGAGTAACGTAAGGGTAAGAGAGATGTGTGGAAATAAAAAGAGCGTGGTTGAGAGAGCAGAAGAGGGTGTTTTGAAGTGGTTTGGGCACATGGAGAGAATGAGTGAGGAGAGATTGACCAAGAGGATATATGTGTCGGAGGTGGAGGGAACGAGGAGAAGAGGGAGACCAAATTGGAGGTGGAAAGATGGAGTGAAAAAGATTTTGTGTGATCGGGGCCTGAACATGCAGGAGGGTGAAAGGAGGGCAAGGAATAGAGTGAATTGGAGCGATGTGGTATACCGGGGTTGACGTGCTGTCAGTGGATTGAATCAAGGCATGTGAAGCGTCTGGGGTAAACCATGGAAAGCTGTGTAGGTATGTATATTTGCGTGTGTGGACGTATGTATATACATGTGTATGGGGGGGGTTGGGCCATTTCTTTCTTCTGTTTCCTTGTGCTACCTCGCAAACGTGGGAGACAGCGACAAAGTATAATAAAAAATAAAAAAAATACATACACAGACATATACATATATATATATACACGTGTACATATTCATATATGCTTCACTTGGCCATTCCTGTTGCTCGCCACCCCACCACATAGGAAATGACACCCCCCTCCCCCCGCACATGCACGAGGTAGCGCTAGGAAAAGACAACAAAAGCCACATTCGTTCACACTCAGTCTCTAGCTGTCATGTGTAATGCACCGAAACCACAGCTCCCTTTACACATCCAGGCCCCACAAAAATTTCCATGGATTACCTGAGACGCTTCACATGCCCTGGTTCAATCCATTGACAGCACGTCGACCCCGGTATACCACATCGTTCCAATTCACTCTATTCCTTGCACGTCTTTCATCCTCCTGCATGTTCAGGCCCCAATTGCTCAAAATCTTTTTCACTCCATCCTTCCACCTCCAATTTGGTCTCCCACCTCTCTTCATCCCTCCACCTCTGACATATACATCTTCTTTGTCAATCTTTCCTCACTCATTCTCTCCATGTGACCAAACTATTTCAATACACCCTTTTCTGCTCTCTCAACCACACTCTTTTTATTACCAAACATCTCTCTTAACCTTTCATTACTTACTTGTTCAAACCACCTCACACCACATATTGTCCTCAAACATCTCATTTCCAACACATCCACCCTCCTCCGCACAACCCTACCTATAGCCCACGCCTCGCAACCATATAACATTGTTGGAACCACTATTCCTTCAAACATACCCATTTTTGCTTTCCGAGATAATGTTCTCACCTTCCAACATTCTTCAATGCTCCCAGAACCTTCGCTTCCTCCCCCATTCCGTGAATCACTTACGCTTCCATGGTTCCATCCGCTGCCAGATCCACTCCCAGATATCTAAAACACTTCACTTCCTCCAGTTTTTCTCCATTCAAACTTACCTCCCAAATGACTTGTCCCTCAACCCTACTGTCCCTAATAACCTTGCTCTTATTCACATTTACTCTCAGCTTTCTTCTTTCACACACTTTACCAAACTCAGTCGCCAGCTTCTGCAGTTTCTCACCCGAATCAGTCACCAGCGTGGTATCATCAGCGAAAAGCAACTGACTGACTTCCCAAACCCTCTCATCCACAACAGACTGCATACTTACCCCTCTCTCCAAAACTCTTGCATTCACCTCCCTAACAACCCCATCCATAAACAAATTAAACAACCATGGAGGCATTACACATCCCAGCTGCAAACCAACATTCACTGGGAAACACTCACTTTCCTCTCTTCCTACTCGTACACATGCCTTATATCCATGATAAAAACCTTTCACTGCTTCTTGCAACTTATCTCACACACCATATACTCTTAATACCTTCCACAGAGCATCTCTATCAACTCTATCATATGCCTTCTCCCAATCCATATATGCTACATACAAATCAATCTGCTTTTCTACGTATTTCTCACAAACATTCCCCAAAGCAAACACCTGATCTACACATGCTCTACCACTTTTGAAACCACACCGCTGCTCCCCGGTCTGGTGCTCTGTACATGCCTTGATCCTCTCAATCAATACCTTCCCATATAATTTCCCAGGAATACTCAACAAACTTATACCTCTGTAATTTGAACACTCAACTTTATTTTAATAAATTCCACTGCAATACCATCCAAACACGCCACCTTGCTGGCTTTCATCTTCCACAAAGCTTTCACTACCTCTTCTCTGTTTACCAAATCATTCTCCCTGACCCTCTCACTTCGCACACCACTGTGACCAAAACACCCTATATCTGCCACTCTATCATCACACACTCAACAAATCTTCAAAAGACTCACTCCATCTCCCTCTCACTTCACTACTACTACTTATTACCTCTCCATTTGCCCCCTTTACTAATGTTCCCATTTGTTCTCTTGTCTTACACACTTTATTTACCACCTTCCAAAACATCTTTTTATTCAACCGAAAATTCAATGATACTCTCTCACCCCAACTCCCATTTACCCTCTTTTTCACCTCTTGCACCTTTCTCTTGACCTCTCGCCTCATTCTTTTATATATCTAACAGTCATTTGTACTATTTCCTGGCACAAATCGTCCAAATGCCTCTCTCTTCTCTTTCACTAACAATCTTACTTCTTCATCCCACCACTCACTGCCCTTTCTAATCTGCCCACCTCCCACCTTTTTCCATTCTGCACTCAATCTCACCTCGTACTTCCTCACACTAGTCTCCTTTCCAAGCTCACTTACTCTCACACTCTCTTTACCCTAATATTCTCTCTTCTTTTCTAAAAACCTCTACATATCTTCATCTTCACCTCCACAAGATAATGGTCAGATATCCCTCCAAAATGCCCCTCTCAGCACATTAACATCCAAAAGTCTCTTTTTGGAGTGCCTATCAATTAACACATAACCCAATAACGCTCTATGGCCATCTCTCCTACTTACATATGTATACTTATGTAAATCTCTCTTTTTAAACCAGGTATTCCCAATCACCAGTCCTTTTTCAGCACACAAATCTACAAGCTCTTCACCATTTCTATTTACAACACTAAACACCCCATGTACACCAATCATACCCTCAACTGCCACATTACTCACCTTTGCATTCAAATCACCAATCACTATAACCCGGTCTCGTGCATCAAAGCTGCTAACACACACACTCAGCTGCTCCCAAAACACTTGCCTCTCATGAACTTTCTTCACAGGACCAGGTGCATAGGCACCAATAATCACCCATCTCTTTCCATCCACTTTCAGTATTACCCATATCAATTTAGAGTTGACCTTCTTACACTCTATCACATACTCCCACAACTCGTGCTTCAGGAGTAGTGCTACTCCTTCCTTTGCTCGTCCTCTCACCAGCCCCTGACTTTACTCCTAAGACATTCTCAAACCACTCTTCCCCTTTACCCTTGAGCTTCATTTTACTCAGAGCCAAAACACACAGGTTCCTTTCCTCAAACATACTACCTCTCTCTCCTTTTTCCTCATCTTGGTCACATCCACACACATTTAGACACCCCAATCTGAGCCTTCAAGGAGGATGAGCACTCCTTGCATGACTCCTTCTTCTGTTTCCCCTTATAGAAAGTTAAAATACAAGGAGGGTAGGGTTTCTAGCCCCCCGCTAGAAATGAGCCATAAGGTGGGGGAGGAGGCAAATGTTCTGGGAATGATGAAGAATGTGTGGGAAGAGAGAATGTCATCTCAGAGAGCAAAAATGGGAATGTTTGAAGGAATAGTAGTTCCAATAATATCATAAGGTTGTGAGGCATGGGCTATAGATAGGGAGGTACAGAGGAGGGGAACATGTTAAAAAGAAATGTTTTATATTTCTTTATTATACTCTGTCGCTGTCTTCCACATTAGCAAGGTAGCGCAAGGAAACAGATAAAAGAATGGCCCAGCCCACCCACATACACATGTATATACATAAACGCCCACACAAGCACATATACATAACTATACATTCCCCTTTTAGAAAGTTAAAATACAAGGAGGGGAGGGTTTCTAGCCCCCTGCTAGAAATGAGCCATAGGGTGGGGGAGGAGGCGAACATTCCGGGAATGATGAAGAATGTGTGGAAAGAGAGAGAATATCTCAGTGTGCAAAAATGGGGATGTTTGAAGGAGTAGTTCCAATAATATCATACGGTTGAGAGGCATGGGTTATAGATAGGGTGGTACAAAGGAGGGGGAACATGTTAAAAAGAAAAGTTTATCTGTTTCTTTATTATACTTTGTCGGTGTCTCCCGCATTAGCGAGGTAGCACAAGGAAACAGACGAAAAAATGGGCCAACCCACCCCAAACCCACCACATACACATGTATATACATAAACGCCCACACACGCACATATACATACCTTGCATTTCAACGTACACATATATTTACATACAGACATATACATATATACACATGTGCGTATTCATACTTGCTGCCTTCATCCATTCCCATCACCACCCCTCCACACATGAAATGGCACCCTCCCTTCCCCTGCACGTGCACAAGACAGCGCTAGGAAAACAAGGACCACATTTGTTCACACTCAGTCTCTAGCTGTCGTGTGTAACGCACCGAAACCACAGCTCCCTTTACACATCCACGCCCCATAAAACTTTCTATGGTTTATCCCAGACGCTTCACATGCCCTAGTACAATCCAATGATAGCATGTCAATCCCAGTAGACCACATCGTTCCAATGCACTCTATTCCTTGCACGCATTTCACCCTCCTGTATGTTCAGGCCCTAATCGCTCAAAATCTTTTTCACTCCATCCTTCCACCTCTAATTTGGTCTCCCACTTCTCCTCGTTCCCTCTACCTCTTGACAAATATATCCTCTTTGTCAATCTTTCCTCACTCATTCTCTCCATGTGACCAAACCATTTCAATACACCCTCTTCTGCTCTCTCAAACACACTCTTTTTATTACCACACGTCTCTCTTACCCTTTCATTACTTACTCGATGAAACCACCTCACACTATATATTGTCCTTAAACATCTCATTTCCAACACATCCACCCTCCTCCGCACAACCCTATCAATAGCCCATGCCTAGCAACCATATAACATTGTTGGAACCACTATTCCTTTAAACACACCCATTTTTGCTCTCTGAGATAACATTACCGACTTCCACACATTCTTCAATGCTCCCAGAACCTTCGGCCCCTCCCCCACCCTGTGACTCACTTCTGCTTCCATGGTTCCATCCACTCCTATATCCACTCCCAGATACCTAAAACACTTCACTTCCTCCAGTTTTTCTCCATTCAAACTTACCTCCCAATTGACTCGCAAGGAGGTAAATAAAATGCATAAGACAAGAGAACAAATGAGAACATCGGTGAAGGGGGGCTAATGGGGAGGTAATAACAAGTAGTAGTGATGTGAGGAGGAGATGGAAAGAATATTTTGAAGGTTTGTTGAATCTGTTTGATGATAAAGAGTGGCAGATATAGGGTGTTTTGGTCCAGGTGGTGTGCAAAGTGAGAGGGTCAGGGAGAATGGTTTGGTAAATAGAGAAGTGGGTAGTGAAAGCTTTGCAGAAGATGAAAGCCGGCAAGGCAGCAGGTTTGGATGGTTTTGCAGTGGACTTTATCAAAAAAGGGGGTGACTGGTTGGTGAGAATATTCAATGTATGTATGGTTCATGGTGAAGTGCCTGAGGACTGGTGGAATTCATGCATGGTGCCACTGTATAAAGGAAAAGGGGATACAAAAGAGTGTTCAAATTACAGAAGTATAAGTTCATTGAGTATTCCTGGGAAATTGTATGGGAGGGTGTTGATTGAGAGGATGAAGGCATGTACAGCGCATCAAATTGGGCAAGAGCAGTGTGGTTTCAGAAGTGGTAGAGGATGTGTGGATCAGGTGTGTGCTTTGAAGAATGTATGTGAGAAATACTTAGAAAAACAAATGTATTTGTATGTAGCATTTATGTACCTGGAGAAAGCATTTGATAGAGTTGATAGAGATGCTCTGTGGAAGGTATTAAGAGAGTATGGTGTGGAAGGTAAGTTGCTAGAAGCAGTGAAAAGTTTTTATCAAGGATGTAAGGCATTTGTGCAAGCAGGAAGAGAGGAAAGTGATTGGTTCCCAGTGAAAGTTGGTTTGCGGAAGGAATGCGTGATGTCTCCATGGTTGTTTAATTTGTTTATGGATGGAGTTGGCAGTGCGGTGACTGCAAGAGTTTTGGAGAGAGGGGCAAGTATGCAGTCTGTTGTGGATGAGAGAACTTGGGAAGTGATTCAGTTGTTGTTCGCTGATGATACAATGCTGGTGGCTGATTCAGGAGAGAAACTGTAGAAGCTGATGAATGAGTTTGGTAAAGTGTGTGAAAGAAGAAAGCTAAGAGTAAATGTGAATAAGAGCAAGGTTATTAGGTACAGTAGGGTTGAGGGACAAGTCAATTGGGAGGTAAGTTGGAGAAAAACTAAGGGAAGTGAAGTGTTTTAGATATCTGGGAGTGGATATGGCAGCGGATGGAACCATGGAAGCTGAAGTGAGTCATAGGAAGGGGGAGGGGGCAAAAGTTCTGGGAGTGTTGAAAAATGTGTAGAAGGCGAGAACATTACCTTGGAAAGCAAAAATGGGTATGTTTGAAGGAATAGCGGTTCCGACAATGTTATATGGTTGCGAGGCATGAGTTATAGATAGAGTTGTACAGAGGTTGGATGTGCTGGAAATGGGATGTTTGAGGACAATATGTGGTGTGAGGTGGTTTGACCGAGTAAATAATGAAAGAGTTTAAGAGAGATGTGTGGTAATAAAAAGAATGTGGTCACATGGAGAGGATGAGTGAGGAAAGATTGACAAAGAGGATATATTCTCATGATACAAGTTTACAAGTTTCATATGTATATATATGTATGTGTGTGTGTGTGTGTGTATGTGCGTATGTGTGTGTGTGTGTGTGTGTGTGTATATGTATATATATATGTATATTATCCCTGGGGATAGGGGTGAAAGAATACTTCCCACGTATTCCTCGCGTGTCGTAGAAAGCGACTAGAGGGGACGGGAGCGGGGGGCCGGAAATCCTCCCCTCCTTGTATTAACTTTCTAAAATGGGAAACAGAAGAAGGAGTCACGCGGGGAGTGATCATCCTCCTCGAAGGCTCAGAGTGGGGTGCCTAAATGTGTGTGGATGTAACCAAGATGTGAAAAAAGGAGAGATAGGTAGTATGTTTGAGGAAAGGAACCTGGATGTTTTGGCTCTGAGTGAAACGAAGCTCAAGGGTAAAGGGGAAGAGTGGTTTGGAAATGTCTGGGGAGTGAAGTCAGGGGTTAGTGAGAGGACAAGAGCAAGGGAAGGAGTAGCAATACTCCTGAAACAGGAGTTGTGGGAGTATGTGATAGAATGTAAGAAAGTAAATTCTCGATTAATATGGGTAAAATTGAAAGTTGATGGAGAGAGGTGGGTGATTATTGGTGCATATGCACCTGGGCATGAGAAGAAAGATCATGAGAGGCAAGTGTTTTGGGAGCAGCTAAATGAGTGTGTTAGCGGTTTTGATGCACGAGACCGGGTTATAGTGATGGGTGATTTGAATGCAAAGGTGAGTAATGTGGCAGTTGAGGGAATAATTGGTATGCATGGGGTGTTCAGTGTTGTAAATGGAAATGGTGAAGAGCTTGTAGATTTATGTGCTGAAAAAGGACTGATGATTGGGAATACCTGGTTTAAAAAGCAAGATATACATAAGTATACTTATGTAAGTAGGAGAGATGGCCAGAGAGCGTTATTGGATTACGTGTTAATTGACAGGCGTGCGAAAGAGAGACTTTTGGATGTTAATGTGCTGAGAGGTGCAACTGGAGGGATGTCTGATCATTATCTTGTGGAGGCTAAGGTGAAGATTAGTATGGGTTTTCAGAAAAGAGGAGTGAATGTTGGGGTGAAGAAGGTGGTGAGAGTAAGTGAGCTTGGGAAGGAGACCTGTGTGGGGAAGTACCAGGAGAGACTGTGTACAGAATGGAAAAAGGTGAGAACAATGGAAGTAAGGGGAGTGGGGGAGGAATGGGATGTATTTAGGGAATCAGTGATGGATTGCGCAAAAGATGCTTGTGGCATGAGAAGAGTGGGAGGTGGGCTGTTTAGAAAGGGTAGTGAGTGGTGGGATGAAGAAGTAAGAGTATTAGTGAAAGAGAAGAGAGAGGCATTTGGACGATTTTTGCAGGGAAAAAATGCAATTGAGTGGGAGAAGTATAAAAGAAAGAGACAGGAGGTCAAGAGAAAGGTGCAAGAGGTGAAAAAAAGGGCAAATGAGAGTTGGGGTGAGAGACTATCAGTAAATTTTAGGGAGAATAAAAAGATGTTCTGGAAGGAGGTAAATAGGGTGCGTAAGACAAGGGAGCAAATGGGAACTTCAGTGAAGGGCGTAAATGGGGAGGTGATAACAAGTAGCGGTGATGTGAGAAGGAGATGGAATGAGTATTTTGAAGGTTTGTTGAATGTGTCTGATGACAGAGTGGCAGATATAGGGTGTTTTGGTCGAGGTGGTGTGCAAAGTGAGAGGGTTAGGGAAAATGATTTGGTAAACAGAGAAGAGGTAGTAAAAGCTTTGCGGAAGATGAAAGCCGGCAAGGCAGCAGGTTTGGATGGTATTGCAGTGGAATTTATTAAAAAAGGGGGTGACTGTATTGTTGACTGGTTGGTAAGGTTATTTAATGTATGTATGACTCATGGTGAGGTGCCTGAGGATTGGCGGAATGCGTGCATAGTGCCATTGTACAAAGGCAAAGGGGATAAGAGTGAGTGCTCAAATTACAGAGGTATAAGTTTGTTGAGTATTCCTGGTAAATTATATGGGAGGGTATTGATTGAGAGGGTGAAGGCATGTACAGAGCATCAGATTGGGGAAGAACAGTGCGGTTTCAGAAGTGGTAGAGGATGTGTGGATCAGGTGTTTGCTTTGAAGAATGTATGTGAGAAATACTTAGAAAAGCAAATGGATTTGTATGTAGCATTTATGGATCTGGAGAAGGCATATGATAGAGTTGATAGAGATGCTCTGTGGAAGGTATTAAGAATATATGGTGTGGGAGGCAAGTTGTTAGAAGCAGTGAAAAGTTTTTATCAAGGATGTAAGGCATGTGTACGTGTAGGAAGAGAGGAAAGTGATTGGTTCTCAGTGAATGTAGGTTTGCGGCAGGGGTGTGTGATGTCTCCATGGTTGTTTAATTTGTTTATGGATGGGGTTGTAAGGGAGGTAAATGCAAGAGTCCTGGAAAGAGGGGCAAGTATGAAGTCTGTTGGGGATGAGAGAGCTTGGGAAGTGAGTCAGTTGTTGTTCGCTGATGATACAGCGCTGGTGGCTGATTCATGTGAGAAACTGCAGAAGCTGGTGACTGAGTTTGGTAAAGTGTGTGGAAGAAGAAAGTTGAGAGTAAATGTGAATAAAAGCAAGGTTATTAGGTACAGTAGGGTTGAGGGTCAAGTCAATTGGGAGGTGAGTTTGAATGGAGAAAAACTGGAGGAAGTGAAGTGTTTTAGATATCTGGGAGTGGATCTGTCAGCGGATGGAACCATGGAAGCGGAAGTGGATCATAGGGTGGGGGAGGGGGCGAAAATTTTGGGAGCCTTGAAAAATGTGTGGAAGTCGAGAACATTATCTCGGAAAGCAAAAATGGGTATGTTTGAGGGAATAGTGGTTCCAACAATGTTGCATGGTTGCGAGGCGTGGGCTATGGATAGAGATGTGCGCAGGAGGATGGATGTGCTGGAAATGAGATGTTTGAGGACAATGTGTGGTGTGAGGTGGTTTGATCGAGTAAGTAACGTAAGGGTAAGAGAGATGTGTGGAAATAAAAAGAGCGTGGTTGAGAGAGCAGAAGAGGGTGTTTTGAAATGGTTTGGGCACATGGAGAGAATGAGTGAGGAGAGATTGACCAAGAGGATATATGTGTCGGAGGTGGAGGGAACGAGGAGAAGAGGGAGACCAAATTGGAGGTGGAAAGATGGAGTGAAAAGGATTTTGTGTGATCGGGGCCTGAACATGCAGGAGGGTGAAAGGAGGGCAAGAAATAGAGTGAATTGGAGTCATGTGGTATACAGGGGTTGACGTGCTGTCAGTGGATTGAAGCAAGGCATGTGAAGCGTCTGGGGTAAACCATGGAAAGCTGTGGAGGTATGTATATTTGCGTGTGTGGACGTGTGTATGTACATGTGTATGGGGGGGGGGTTGGGCCATTTCTTTCGTCTGTTTCCTTGCGCTACCTCGCAAACGCGGGAGACAGCGACAAAGTATAAAAAAAAAAAAAAAAAAAAAAAAAAACAAGTTTACAAGTTTCTTATGTAAATGAATGTTGTCACATCAATATCATAAAAATAAACAGCCAAATTAAAGGAGCCAACAGCCTCATGAACCATCCTTGAGAGAAGAACACCTCTAAACCAGATGAACTAGAACCTGTCTCTTACAATACAGGCCAATATCATGCCTTACCTCCAGTATATCTATTGAATCCCAGGTCCACACACCTTCACAACAAAATACCTGCAAGTCAAATATTGTGGCACCTTACAACACTGGTGTAACTAAGTACACCAGTTCTCAAGATACAACAAACTATTATTGATTCCAGCCATGAAAAATGAAATACAAAATTAGATACAAAAGACAACATTAAGCAAAGATCAGTCATTACAGCAAGTAAGTATATGGATAATGGCAACTGACTGCTCAATGCTACTTCATCTAAAAGCTGCCATGTCTTAGACCTTGTTGGATTGCTGTATGGTTGACCAGTCTCTGTGAATAAGCATCTGCTGACCTCATATGTTTAATGATGGTCAAAGACAGTGAATCCTCATAGGTACACTTTATTTTGGGAAGGTAAAATGGTGTCCTAACCCTTTATGGAGCATATGTTCTCTCAGATGCTTACAGACCTCTGTCCATAAATAAAGAAACATGAACAGAACATACCAATGCCTAGAGCCATCAAGTTAAGAGCTGGTGAAGACAGATTAGTGCGTACCATCTCAGGTGGTGTGATTTCATTAAGCTTTTCGAACTCTTTCTCAGGATACAGTCTGTAAGTAAAATAAAAAGCCTTAATAAAAAAGAACACATCTTTTATGTTGTATCTCAATAACGGAGAGGAAGACTCTCACAGTAAAGATGGGATAATCAGTCTAGGGATTCTGCTTTACATAATTATCTGGCCTGTAAACACCATAACAAAGTATATACCACCAACTGCAGATGCCTAAAGGTTTAAACCTTTATCTCATAAAATCTATGCTATGTAAGTCACTACCATAATATGGTAGACTGATACATCTATGTATAACTGTTTTACATGTCAATCAGTAAGCTTTCCATGACATTCAAAGATTCTTGGGTGAAAGGAAAAGTTGTAGAGATGAAAGAAAAAATTAATCAGAGCTCTGCAAGTGTTTGTAAACCTGACTCTTAAAGGAAGAAAGTTTATGTGAAGAGGGTATGACAAAAGAGGGAAGAGAATTCCACAGCGTAGGTGTTCACGGGAAGGAGGCTACAAAACAGCAGCATACACGCTGTGGAAGGCAGCAGCCAAACATGTGCCTTAGGTCTTGACCTTGTGGGTGGGGACAAACAGAGGCAGTTTAGGAGAACAATGGACAAAGCAATACCTTTAGAACAGAGACAGCGGCAACATTGCAGCACACGGAAAAGGAAGGATGAAGGAAGATGATGCCAAGAGAATTAACATGAAAGGCTTTTGATTCCACTCTAGTCACTAGCAGATATTGGATGAAGATGAACCATCTCAGATGTGTGAGCAGTATTCCTTCTGGGCATATAAAACCTCCATAGATGTAAACAGCTGCTCAAGAAAAATAATTATGGCATCTATACAGCACTCCAAGATTTATGAAGCAGACTTAGTGATGATTATATGGGGTTTCCACAGCAGAGTGGAGGATACAGTTATGTCCGACACATCTATATCATCACAGGGCTGTATGGTGGTATTTTGATATTGAATTTAGGGAAACAAATGATTGTAGGAGAGATACAGGGAGAAGTTACATTTTAACAAATTTTAGGCTACTGTCCCCCCAATCTGAAATGTTGCACAGGTCCAAACTGAGGGAGGAGACATGATCAGCACAAGAAAGAAAACAAGTACTAAAAGGAGAAGAGGAAAAGTGAGTTGAAGTACATAGAGTGGAATCACCATCATTAGAGAGAATAGGGTTCGGAATAGTAGAGAGATCATTAATTGAGAGAATAGAAAAAACACGATAGGATAGAACGGTGAAGAACAACAGTATCAATAGGAGAGGAGGAGAAAGTCGCTACGTCAACAACTGCTGTGATGGCATGGCCTCAGGGGAAACTAATCATTAAAGAACATAGAGAAGCAGCAAAACCAAATGAAGAGAGTCTAGAAAGCAAAGACATATGCCAAACCCTGTCAAGTGCTCTGGATATGTCATGGGCTACAACAATAGTTTCGACAAAATCTCTACAAGGAGAAGACCAGAGGAGAGTTACATATGCGAGAAATCACCATTAGGCCTAGCAGGGCAAAATTAATACTGGTGATTTGAAAGAAGGGATAGGCTGAATCAAGGTAAGCTTCCATGTAGAGAGGAAATAAAGGTGAAATAGCCAAGCAAGGGTTGGTTTTAGCTCTGAGGCACACCCCCTTACAACATGAGGAGGTATATCATCTCAGCCATGTGCCTTGTCCACCTGGATCTGTTAGAGTACTTACAAGACCCTGCAGGATGAATATAGATGGCACAGATTCAGAGGGAGATGGGGAGTGGAGAATTAGAATCTGAATCATCTAAACTTGAGTTAAAGGAAAACAAAGTACCAAAAGGAGCAGCTTTATCAATTGAGAAACTGCAGAAGCTGGTGACTGAGTTTGGTAAGGTGTGAGAAAGAAGAAAGTTAAGAGTGAATGTGAATAACAGCAAGGTTATTAGGTACAGTAGGGTTGAGGGTCAAGTCAATTGGGAGGCAAGTTTGAATGGAGAAAAACTGGAGGACGTGAAGTGTTTTAGATATCTGGGAGTGGATTTGGCAGCAGATGGAACCATGGAAGCGGAAGTGAATCATAGGGTGGGGGAAGGGGCGAAAATTCTGGGAGCATTGAAAAATGTGTGGAAGTCGAGAACATTATCTCGGAAAGCAAAAATGGGTATTTGAAGGAATAGTGGTTCCAACTATGTTGTATGGTTGCGAAGCCTGGGCTATGGATAGAATTGTGCGGAGGAAGGTGGATGTGCTGGAAATGAGATGTTTGAGGACAATATGTGGTGTGAGGTGGTTTGATCGAGTAAGTAATGTAAGGGTAAGAGAGATGTGTGGAAATAAAAAGTGTGGTTGAGAGAGCAGAAGAGGGTGTTTTGAAATGGTTTGGTCACATGGAGAGAATGAGTGAGGAAAGATTGAACAAGAGGATATGTGTGTCAGAGGTGGAGGGAATGAGGAGAAGTGGGAGACCAAATTGGAGGTGGAAAGATGGAGTGAAAAAGATTTTGAGTGATTGGGGCCTGAACATGCAGGAGGGTGAAAGGCATGCAAGGAATAGAGTGAATTGGAACGATGTGGTATACCGGGGTCGACATGCTGTCAATGGATTGAACCAGGGCAGTTGAAGCGTCTGGGGTAAACCATGGAAAGTTCTGTGGGGCCTGGATGTGGAAAGGGAGCTGTGGTTTCGGTGCATTATTACGTGACAGCTAGAGACTGAGTGTGAACGAATGGGGCCTTTGTTGTCCTTTCCTAGCGCTACCTCACACACATGAGGGGGAGGGGGTTGTTATTCCATGTGTGGCAGGGTGGCGATGGGAATGAATAAAGGCAGACAGTATGAATTATGTACATGGGTATATATGTATGTGTCTGTGTATATATATATATATATATATGTATACAGTGAGATGTATAGGTATATATATGTGCTGTGTGTGGACGTGTATGTATATACATGTGTATGTGGGTGGGTTGGGCCATTCTTTCGTCTGTTTCCTTGCGCTACCTTGCTAACGTGGGAGACAGCGACAAAGCAAAATAAAATAAATATAAATATATGTATACGTAAATAAATAAATAAAGTGCGTAAGACAAGGGAGCAAATGGGAACTTCAGTGAAGGGCTCAAATGGGGAGGTGATAACAAGTAGTGGTGATGTGAGAAGGAGATGGAGTGAGTATTTTGAAGGTTTGTTGAATGTGTTTGATGATAGAGTGGCAGATATAGGGTGTTTTGGTCGAGGTGGTGTGCAAAGTGAGAGGGTTAGGGAAAATGATTTGGTAAACAGAGAAGAGGTAGTAAAAGCTTTGCGGAAGATGAAAGCCGGCAAGGCAGCAGGTTTGGATGGTATTGCAGTGGAATTTATTAAAAAAGGGGGTGACTGTATTGTTGACTGGTTGGTAAGGTTATTTAATGTATGTATGACTCACGGTGAGGTGCCTGAGGATTGGCGGAATGCGTGCATAGTGCCATTGTACAAAGGCAAAGGGGATAAGAGTGAGTGCTCAAATTACAGAGGTATAAGTTTGTTGAGTATTCCTGGTAAATTATATGGGAGGGTATTGATTGAGAGGGTGAAGGCATGTACAGAGCATCAGATTGGGGAAGAGCAGTGTGGTTTCAGAAGTGGTAGAGGATGTGTGGATCAGGTGTTTGCTTTGAAGAATGTATGTGAGAAATACTTAGAAAAGCAAATGGATTTGTATGTAGCATTTATGGATCTGGAGAAGGCATATGATAGAGTTGATAGAGATGCTCTGTGGAAGGTATTAAGAATATATAGTGTGGGAGGCAAGTTGTTAGAAGCAGTGAAAAGTTTTTATCGAGGATGTAAGGCATGTGTACGTGTAGGAAGAGAGGAAAGTGATTGGTTCTCAGTGAATGTAGGTTTGCGGCAGGGGTGTGTGATGTCTCCATGGTTGTTTAATTTGTTTATGGATGGGGTTGTTAGGGAGGTGAATGCAAGAGTTTTGGAAAGAGGGGCAAGTATGAAGTCTGTTGGGGATGAGAGAGCTTGGGAAGTGAGTCAGTTGTTGTTCGCTGATGATACAGCACTGGTGGCTGATTCATGTGAGAAACTGCAGAAGCTGGTGACTGACTTTGGTAAAGTGTGTGAAAGAAGAAAGTTAAGAGTAAATGTGAATAAGAGCAAGGTTATTAGGTACAGTAGGGTTGAGGGTCAAGTCAATTGGGAGGTGAGTTTGAATGGAGAAAAACTGGAGGAAGTGAAGTGTTTTAGATATCTGGGAGTGGATCTGGCAGCGGATGGAACCATGGAAGCAGAAATGGATCATAGGGTGGGGGAGGGGGCGAAAATTCTGGGAGCCTTGAAGAATGTGTGGAAGTCGAGAACATTATCTCGGAAAGCAAAAATGGGTATGTTTGAAGGAATAGTGGTTCCAACAATGTTGTATGGTTGCGAGGCGTGGGCTATGGATAGAGTTGTGTGCAGGAGGATGGATGTGCTGGAAATGAGATGTTTGAGGACAATGTGTGGTGTGAGGTGGTTTGATCGAGTAAGTAACGTAAGGGTAAGAGAGATGTGTGGAAATAAAAAGAGCGTGGTTGAGAGAGCAGAAGAGGGTGTTTTGAAATGGTTTGGGCACATGGAGAGAATGAGTGAGGAAAGATTGACCAAGAGGATATATGTGTCGGAGGTGGAAGGAACGAGGAGAAGAGGGAGACCAAATTGGGGGTGGAAAGATGGAGTGAAAAAGATTTTGTGTGATCGGGGCCTGAACATGCAGGAGGGTGAAAGGAGGGCAAGGAATAGACTGAATTGGAGCGATGTGGTATACCGGGGTTGACGTGCTGTCAGTGGATTGAATCGGGGCATGTGAAGCGTCTGGGGTAAACCATGGAAAGCTGTGTAGGTATGTATATTTGCGTGTGTGGATGTATGTATATACATGAGTATGGGGGTGGGTTGGGCCATTTCTTTCGTCTGTTTCCTTGCGCTACCTCGCAAACGCGGGAGACAGCGGAAAAAAAAAAAAAATGTATACGTTGAGATGTATAGGTATGTATATTTAAGTGTGTGGACATGTATGTATATACATGTGCATGTGGGTGGGTTGGGCCATTCTTTCGTCTGTTTCTTTGTGCTACCTCGCTAACGCGGGAGACAGCGACAAAGCTAAATAAATAAATAAAATAAACCAACATTGCTGCAGTTACACTGTGTACACATTCTTGCAGACTTGCTGACCCTTCATGTCAGGAAAACAACCTACAAATTCTAATGCTGCTCACGTATTTGAAGTTGAAGTGCCTTGAGAAAGCCTTCCTTTCAATGTAAAATTACAAGTGCTGAGGCAGCTGGAAGCTGGTGAGGATCAAGTCGATGTCAGTGATGCTTTCAAAGTCGCTACATCAACAGTCAGAACCATTATCAAGAATGCACACAAGATGAAAGCTTCTGCCATGAAAACCACAAACTTATCAGCAATGAACATGATTCGTTCAAAGAGTCGTTTGTTAGAGAAATGGGAGGTAGACTAAGCGTATGAACGGATGACCAAATGCAACATAATATGCTATTAAACTAATTCATCATAATAGAAAAAAGCAAGGATTATCTTCAGCTAGAAAAGATTGGTTTGATCAGTTCAAAAGGTTTTGTAACTTGAACAGTCTCCACATTTCAGGTGAGGCTGTGAGTGGAGATGTGCAGGCTGCCTAAGTATTTCCAATTACCCTTAAAGCTATCACTGAGTGTAGAAACTACCCTCCCCAGCTTGTCTTAAATGTTGATGAAACCAGCTTTTGATGGAAAAGCATTCCATATTGCACTTAAATTTCTCAAGAAGAAACACATGCTTCTGGATTCATGACTGGAAAAGACCACTTAACACTACTGCTGGGAGATAATGATTCAGGAGACCAAGCTCAAACTGATGCTCATCTATCACTCTGAAACAGAAAGAGCATTTGCCTGTGAAGTGGAAATCAAATAAGAAGACCTCGATGAAAACTTTTATCTTCCAGCAGTGGTTTGTGTCAAACTTTTCCTCTGCAAGGTAGAGCTATTGTGAAAGAGAAAACACTGAATCTATAGCATTCTTGGTACTCAATAATGCCCCAGGCCACCCTCAGGTACTTGTCACCCTTCAGACCTGAGTATCAATAGAAAAGGTCTAACTTCTATCTCGTACATCTTCTATGATCTAGCTAACGGATCAGGAAGTCATATCAAACTTCACTGCCTACTAACTTCATCGAATCTTCAGACAAGTTGCAGAGGAAACAGATGGTGAAGGTTAACAATCTCTCAGACAATTTTTGAAAAAAAAAAAAAAATAATCATGAAGGCCACAGTTAATACTGGAGCAGCCAAGGTAAATAACTAACTGTTCCATGAACAAAGAATGCAAGAAGCTATAGCGAAAAACATGCAACAACTTCCTGGACTTTGACATGGCACCAGCAATCATAACTGACATTGTCAAGCTGGCCAGTGAGGTAGGACTGGGAAATGTGGATAGTGTGGAGCTACTGCAGTCTCATGTTGAGAGACTTACTTATGACAAACTGCAGGAATTGCACAATAATGGTTTCAGAGTAAGGATGATGACTCTACTACAGAAAAGCCAGAGACAGTGTCAGAGGGGAAACCTCACCACAGCATTGCTCAGTGACAGCGTCAACAAGATTACAGAAATCATGGACCATTTTGCTGAGAATGACCAAGACTGGAAACACAGAAACAAGGCATAGAGTGATTAAATAATTTCCTGCTGCAGAGAATTGTTCCATGACATAAAAGACAAGAAAAGGCAATCACCCCTTAATGCCTTCTTCATGAAACAGCCAAAATGCAAGGAGCCAAAGCCTGGCTCCTTACCCCTTAAACAGCCTCTTCTGTTCTACATCGTCTTGTACTGCTCCTGCGATGTATTGTTGCTTTGAAATTTTTGTTGGAGAGTACCCATAACTTCAACTGATAATAAGGTGTATTTTATGTTTATAATCTTATATTAAGTGCAGGTCTTATTCTATGACAAAACTGTGTGTGGTTAACTGAAGCACAAAGCATGGTGGCAGATATGGGGGTCGGTAGAACATCAGCTGTTGAGGAGCACTTGACAACACATCCAGGCCAGGCCTTAATTGAAATACAGAGAACTATGAAATGGAAAAAGAAAAGATAAGGGGAAGTATTAACAAATTTTTGAGAAAGTGAAAGCTCTGTATTTTGAAATGTGCTAGGTCATAGTTATTGGAAAAGACACACAAAGGTAGAGATTTTCAAAGCTTTGATGTGTAGGGAAAGAAGCAGGAATCAAAACAGCCCACCCTTGAGTTGCCGATGGAAACGCAAGAATCATGATACAGCAGCTTGCCAAGTCTTGTGTGGTTTAGCTAGTGCTGGGGGTACACAAGCAGCCAGCTCTCAGGAGCAAAGACCAAAGTAATACCTATAGAAGAGGGAAAGTGAACCAAAATTGCTGCATAGGGCAAGAGGGTCATTTTGGAAGTTAGCCTGGGACAGTTTATAAGTCAAACTGCTTTCAACTCAACTCTATCAAGTAAGGTTACAGACAGAACCACCCCAAATGTGAGAGCATTACTCCATGAGGATGAATCAATCCCTTGCACAAACGAAGCAACTGTTCAGAAGAGAAGTTTCGACATGAAAACAGGACTCCCAGTTTCTTAGAGGCAGACTTAGCTATTCCTGTAAAGTGGGGTTTCCAAGAAAGAGTGGATGTTACAGTAATACCAAGTATGTTTGTTGAGTCACAAGGTAAAATTACAGAACCATCAAAGGAGAGACGAGAGTTGTGAAGAATTTTCAATAGAGATGGGTAAAAATTGGGTCTTGGAGGCATTAAACTTAACAAGAATTTGTCTACCCCACTCAGGAATTCTGTTCAAGTCTGAGTTCACTGAGTAAATTGTGTCAAGATGAGATGCAGACCAAGTGAAAGAAGGGGAGCATAATTGAAGGATGTGGATGAATGCAGTGTTGAGTTTTCAGCATATGAGTGCACTGAATTATTTGTGGAGAAGAAATCATTGAAAAAATGTGTAGGAGACAGGAGAGAACCTTGAGTGTCACCGCTGCTGATGGAGAAAAGGGTAAAGGCTAATCCATCAATATCCACAGAGATCAATCGGCCAGAGAAGAAGCTAGATATCAAGGAATAAAGTGAGGGAGGGAAGCCAAAAAAGGGGAGCTTAGAGGTGAGACCCCAATGCCACACTGTCAAAAGCCTTATGACTCCCCAAAATCTTTCAGGGATGATGCCCAGGCATTAGTAACATAGGAAAGAATATCACCAGTGGATCTCGCCTTATGGAAGCCATACTGGTGATCAGAAATAAAACCGTGATTTTCAAGGTGTTTAAGGATATGGGAATTGATGTGGGATTCAAAGACATTGGAAATGGTAAACGTCAAAGCAATTGGACCATAGTTCGTGTGGTCAAAATGATCACACTTCTGAGGGATGGAATGTATCAAGACATGTTTCCAAGGAGAAGGAAAAGTTTTGGTTTTAATACAAAAACAGAACAAACAAATAAGTACAGGTACAAGTTCAGAGACAAACTCTTTCAGTACATGGGGATGGATGCCATCAGGACCATAAGCCTTACTTGTGTCCAGAGAAGGAAGAGAATTTGAACAGTCTATAAAGACATTACGGGAAGAGGCATAGGATTACTAAGACGCATCAGGGAGTGAAGGAATGTTAGAGTCATCAAAGATGGAGTCAGAGGAGACATGGGAACCAAAGAGAGAGTTGCTTTGTCAACAGGAGAGACAACTATAGTACTGTCAGAATGGAAAAGTGAGGGAAAGGGACAGCAAAGAAGTTTTTACAGATGCCCACAGATAAAGACCAGAAAGACCTATCAGTAGATGACAAGGAGAGTTTATTGCACTTCCTTTGAATAAAGAAATGCTTTGCCTCATGAATAACATGCTTGCAGTGATTAAAGCTGAATGGGAGCCAGAGAAAGGAGAGTATTTTCTAAGCCCAATATGCCTGATCCCTTTTCTGAATGGCCTGAGAACAGGAATGGTTGAACCATGGATTCGGTAAAGTAGTCTTGGTGGGAAAGGAGACAAATGCTTCCATTCCCACAAGAATAACCTCTTATGCGTTCAGTGGAGACAGAAGCATCACCACATAAGAGAGTAATTTATCCAAGGAAAGGCAGAAAAGAAGTTATACCAGTTAGGTTTGTTCTGGTGCCAATATTCAAGCTTAGAAGGGATTGCTGGAAAGGGAGGTTCAGTAAGAATAGATACAATTATGAGAGCGTGATCACATGAACCAATTGGCAGAGAGATTGTGCATTTACAGCAGAATGGACTGGAAGTGAAAAACATATCCAGAATATTAAGGGAGTGGTTCACAGCAGTCAGGTATATGGGTAGGGTGGGAGATAATTTGCTCTAATTCACTTAAAATATCCCTGGGCATAGGAGAGAAAGAATACTATCCACATATTCCCTGCATGTTGTAAAACGTGACTTAAAGGAGGGAGATCCTCCCCTCCCATTTCTAATTTTCCAAAAGGAGCAGCAGAGAAGGGGGTTAAGTGAGGATAATCCCTCTAAGGTTCAGTTCTCTGTTCTTAATGCTACCTCGCTAATGCAGAAAATAACGGATATGTATGACAAGAAAAGAAAAAATAATTGAAAATGGAGAATGTGAGAGCTTCAGTCCCTCCACCATCAATAGGAGAGGAATTCAACCATTCCTTTTGATGAACATTGAAATCCCACAGGTAGACGATCTTGGCTTGTAGATGAGAGGATGCCAGTCTCATGGAAGGAGGTTAGATAGTCAAAGAAGGATATAAAGTCTGTAGAATTGAGAGGGCAACAGGCAAAACAGAAGACAAGTGTAGTAGTTGACAGACAAACTTTGAGCTGCATAACATCAAAGCTTTGAGACTCAAAGTCTTTAAGGCGTGCAACAGGTGTGTGTATGTTGGAATAAGCACAAACACCGCCTTTGAACCGGAATCATGGATGGACGTTATAAGATATGAAAAAGGGACAAGTAAGAACACCATTAAACAACTATGTCTCAGATAGAAGTAAGATATTAGTTGAGATATTAGACAGATGGTGTTCAACAGAAGAGAGTTTACTAGGGATACCAAGAATATTGGTACATTGAATAGAAAAAGAGAAGGGTCTCATGGAGAGGGAAAGGTCATGAGAGGGCCGGTACTACTACTGCCAGAGCCCTACCTCTCACTGGCAGCAGAGTTAGGCAAAAACCCAGAGATTCTCTGCACCCCATCATGCTGGGGACTAAGGCCCATTGATTTAACAGACTCTGTCAAGGTATTTATAAGTGTATGAGCAGACTCTCTCAGTTTTATGGGTAGCCATCAGCTGTACAACAGCACCTGGCAGTGCAGTGGCCAGTGGTATCAAAGAAACCAATTGATGCATCACCTCCACACCACTTACCACAATCTCCCTCACCACCACCATCTCCATCATCACCAAAGGCTCTATTATCACTGCCTAAATCATAATTTCAGTGGTGCACAGATGGATTACCTTCAACCTGAGCAGAACTGTATGATATCCACTGCCTCCCAACTACCCACTGCATCTCACTGGCACACTGCCCTTCTCACTCATTCTACTACAATCACCACTATTGATCAAATGACTGTCGTTCATGATACCATGTCGTACAGTGGTCATTTGCCATTCATTAATTAATAGAAATATGTCAAGTGTAATACTCTATGTATATGTATCAAAGGAAAAAATAACATTAGGAATGACCTACATATATGCAATGGCATAATGACCCCATAGAGAGCTGTTTTGCTTAGTGATCCACTTTCCAAGGATATATCCTAAGCACTAATCCTGTATAATACTATGCCTTGCCTTGAATTTAACACTTGCACACCATGACACAGATGTAGCATCACTATCCAGTATTGTCACCGACACAACACTCACATAATTGAAAAAAAAAAATTACCCAAAAAATTAAACAATTGCAATTGACATGAAATTCAAGTGCATCATTTCTCAAAGACTTTTCTTTGATGGTATTCCAAAACTATTGAGATTTATGGCAACCCTACATTGTGCATGTCATAAGAAGATCAGTTGCCTCCTAGCAGCCATGCCAGAAGGTGCTGTGTGCTAGCCCTTTAAAAATTTTCTTAAATCCATTTCATCCACTCCTGCCATCTATTGTGAAGTAATGTTCACTTGTAAAACTGTTTATAAACTTGTTACCATCATTAGTGTGTGATCCACTGTTTTCTTACAATAAATACACTTCTGTGAATATGATAAAGGATTCATCCCTGTAAAAGTGACGCAGATATAAAGTGTTATAAGTGCATATGTCATCGAAACAATATTGTACATTGTTTATTTGTTATTTATCAAATATTAATCATTATTTGTTATTCATCAATCATTATCTGTTTTATTAATAATGTAACCCTCATATGCAATACTTCAGATATCTCATACATAAAAACTAATGTCATCAGGAAAACATCTCGACATATGCAATAGTGTAATGATCCCATAGAAAAACATTTCACTTGGTACTCCATTTTCAGAGTGTATGCATTAACCCGGGTTTTACTGTTTAATCCCCTGCCTTTCCTTAGAGTTTAATCAACACTTGCACATCATGATGCAAGCACACATTGCATCACTATACATAGTCTCAGCAAATTGGCACCTGATGCAATACTTAAAGTGAGGCACTGAAGGCTGAGAAGAATAATTAGAAGTAACCAGTTATGAGTCTATTTTGCAGTGGCCACCCCTTGAGAAAGTTCCTGATTGCATTTTCAAGAACAGGTTTTTCACCTACATAATTCATGAATGCTTTCCCATGTTTCTTCTTTTACCCTCTCAAAATCCTTTCTATATTTCAATTAAGTTCTAGTCTTGATGTGAATTTTTGTCCATAACTGGAGCCTTAGAAAAAAAAAAGATCGGTTTGTTTTTCTAGAACTGCTTACAACCAAACAGTATGTGCTAGCAAAATTCTAAAACTACATAACAAACCTACATACTTCTACTAACCAACAGAATTGGGAGGGAGCAGAAACTGAAAAGAAATAGAACATTGAAAAAATTTCTTGATATTCTGTTTTTTTCAGTTCATCAGCCTTAGTATTACTAATATCCACACTATGATTTCATCAATGTAAAGCTCGAAATTGCCACCCCTTTTGTTATAAAACATGTTGTACTTACTTTTTTGTGTGAAAACAAGGGTTCATTACATTAAAATTTAAAGCTCACCACTTAACATCTCAAAAAAAATTTATTTGCCTTTTTCTGCCTTTATGTGAGAGGGTGAAGGCATGTACAGAGCATCAGATTGGGGAAGAGCAGTGCGGTTTCAGAAGTGGTAGAGGATGTGTGGATCAGGTGTTTGCTTTGAAGAATGTATGTGAGAAATACTTAGAAAAGCAAATGGATTTGTATGTAGCATTTATGGATCTGGAGAAGGCATATGATAGAGTTGATAGAGATGCTCTGTGGAAGGTATTAAGAATATATGGTGTGGGAGGCAAGTTGTTAGAAGCAGTGAAAAGTTTTTATCGAGGATGTAAGGCATGTGTACGTGTAGGAAGAGAGGAAAGTGATTGGTTCTCAGTGAATGTAGGTTTGCGCCAGGGGTGTGTGATGTCTCCATGGTTGTTTAATTTGTTTATGGATGGGGTTGTAAGGGAGGTAAATGCAAGAGTCCTGGAAAGAGGGGCAAGTATGAAGTCTGTTGGGGATGAGAGAGCTTGGGAAGTGAGTCAGTTGTTGTTCGCTGATGATACAGCGCTGGTGGCTGATTCATGTGAGAAACTGCAAAAGCTGGTGACTGAGTTTGGTAAAGTGTGTGGAAGAAGAAAGTTGAGAGTAAATGTGAATAAGAGCAAGGTTATTAGGTACAGTAGGGGTGAGGGTCAAGTCAATTGGGAGGTGAGTTTGAATGGAGAAAAACTGGAGGAAGTGAAGTGTTTTAGATATCTGGGAGTGGATCTGTCAGCGGATGGAACCATGGAAGCGGAAGTGGATCATAGGGTGGGGGAGGGGGCGAAAATTTTGGGAGCCTTGAAAAATGTGTGGAAGTCGAGAACATTATCTCGGAAAGCAAAAATGGGTATGTTTGAGGGAATAGTGGTTCCAACAATGTTGTATGGTTGCGAGGCGTGGGCTATGGATAGAGATGTGCGCAGGAGGATGGATGTGCTGGAAATGAGATGTTTGAGGACAATGTGTGGTGTGAGGTGGTTTGATCGAGTAAGTAACGTAAGGGTAAGAGAGATGTGTGGAAATAAAAAGAGCGTGGTTGAGAGAGCAGAAGAGGGTGTTTTGAAATGGTTTGGGCACATGGAGAGAATGAGTGAGGAGAGATTGACCAAGAGGATATATGTGTCGGAGGTGGAGGGAACGAGGAGAAGAGGGAGACCAAATTGGAGGTGGAAAGATGGAGTGAAAAAGATTTTGTGTGATCGGGGCCTGAACATGCAGGAGGGTGAAAGGAGGGCAAGAAATAGAGTGAATTGGAGTCATGTGGTATACAGGGGTTGACGTGCTGTCAGTGGATTGAAGCAAGGCATGTGAAGCGTCTGGGGTAAACCATGGAAAGCTGTGTAGGTATGTATATTTGCGTGTGTGGACGTGTGTATGTACATGTGTATGGGGGGGGGGGCCATTTCTTTCGTCTGTTTCCTTGCGCTACCTCGCAAACGCGGGAGACAGCGACAAAGTAAAAAAAAAAAAAAAAAAAAAAAAAAAAATTAAATGAATAGTATGGGAAAAAAAGGGCAACTCTTCCATGCCAGAAGACCATAACTAGCCTGGTGCATGGGAAGGGGTAATAATGTCACTGGTAAGTCAGCATGTGAGTGTGTTAATAAGCCCTTGGGGTAACTCAATTTCATAAATAATTCTAAGTGTTTACATTTACCCTTCAGGAACTCCACCATAAACTCTGGTAAAAGCCGTCAGGAAAAAAACCAATAATAATCCTAGACTTAGTCCTGTCACTATGTGCTAACAGATGGTAAAAAAAGTCAGCCTTGTTAGCGGGTTTCCTGTATATCAAGCACTATCTTGGTCCATTATTTGTCCTGTACATTAGATTGCCCAAAAAGAAGTGAGGTAGAAAAGGAATACACTACTGTCAACATGGTAAGTAAACTAAAAGTATGTTGAGACAATATAAATACTTATGTATACAACAACAAGAATCAACCTTACCTATATACTTTCCCTGATCGAATTCTTCCTGCTCTTCCAGCCCTCTGAGTAGCTGATGCCTGTGATGTTGCAACGACCACAAGGGCATCAGTATGACTATTGGAGTTGTACCAGCGCAGCTTTACAAACCCACAGTCTACAACTGTTCAAATTGTCAAATTATATTTTCAGTTGATTAAATGGAATTTATGAAAAATTTTTCTCTAACAACTGAAAAATGGTTAAATAAAGCATTCTTATTGAGTGTTTCTGTGTTAGTATCGAGCAATTCCATCTATGTGTACTGCACTTTTAAGATTAAATCAAAAATTTCATATAACTGCATTTATTTACCCATAATATGTAAATGCCTTGTAGACTTTGCAATGCTATACTGAGGCATG
Organism: Panulirus ornatus; assembly: GCF_036320965.1. Taxonomy (NCBI): domain Eukaryota; kingdom Metazoa; phylum Arthropoda; class Malacostraca; order Decapoda; family Palinuridae; genus Panulirus; species Panulirus ornatus. Next base: position 23,058,936 of record NC_092230.1, on the reverse strand, counting down.
AACTATCAATACCAACGACATGCATTCCTTGTTTCACAAGTGATCACATCCACCAACAGTAATTGAAAAAATTTCCCGCATAAATTGTAGCATGAAGCAATGATTATCTTGGAGGATAGACAAAACCATTCTTACTGTGGATACCTAAGGCACGAAAACATATGTGCAAAATGGTGGATTCTAAATAAACAAAGATGGAGATATACTGAAAAGGCACAAGGTACCATTAAAGCATGTCAACACTTCACAGACCTGTGCATAAATCTAGGAGTTATGCATGCATGTAGGCATTCTGTCAACTGCAAGTACAAAGTATACAATAGCTTCAAACCAGTTTACCATTCTTCGGAAAATCTTGGAAACAAAGTAAAATACAACCTTAAACAGCATAATTAAGTCAATGAAAGTGCTGCAAGACTTGCTAATGCCAGTCAAAATTTTATTTCACTTTGTTTTCAAGATTTTCCAAAGAATGGTTAACTGGTCTGAAGCTATTACATACTTTTACTTGCAAATCACAAAGTATCTAACAGCTTCAAACCAGTTAACCATTTTTTGGAAAATCTTGAAAACAAAGTAAAGTTGAATACTGACTGTCACAAGTAAGTCAATAAAAGGGCTGCAACTGATCTGCAACATAGCTGAAGAGCCTGTGGAGAAAATGTAAAGATGAGAACTACTGTAATAGACATCTCTTCCATCACATTCAAGAACAGGACAAAAAGAGTGTAAAGCCCTATAAAAACCCAACAGAGTTCAAGTATACAGATGGGCACACTGGGATGATGCGAATCATAAAGGGAAAGATTAACATTATCCAAGACCTCAGGAGGTACTGAAGCTCTGAAATAAGTTGGAATAATTACAGTCCAAAGTAAAATCCTTACAAAATGTACTATGGGAATAGAGCTACAAGAACAAAAAACATTAATGATAAGGGAAGATGAAGAATCACAGATACCAAAACTGAGAATTAGAAGTAGGGAAAGGCTGAAATGATCAACTTACATAAGAAGGTACACACTAATCTGAGGGCAAGATGGACATTGAAGAAAAGAGAGAGGGACAGGAACCTCATGGACTACAGCTGATATCAGAAAAAGATACAATACCAAGAAAGAACCTTAAAATGTTCACCAAGAATAATGTAGGTAATATCATTTGTGATTTGATGGCAATAAAAGTATTCACGAGATGGTGGTTCCTCACACTAAAGTTGCTGAAGTGCTCAATTTGCTCCTAAAACATTTGCCTCTCTCACTTACTCTTCTTGAGAAAAGGTGCAGAAGTATCAACAATCACCCACCTCTCATTATCCACTTTCATTTTAACCCTCACAAACCCGTTTTGTTAAGGACAACTCCTTCCCTTACCCACTGTTTTTTTTCTTTTTTTTTTTTCAAGTATGCGCCAAAAATCATCAGTTCTTTTTAACGTAGCTTTGAAACCTAAACAGATCGAAAGCATCATACAAAATATCTTGTTTCAAATGTTAAAATTTCTTTTTTAATTATAGTAGAGGATTGCTGTTTCCCATATTACCAAGGTAGCACCAGGAAACATAGGAAAAAAGACCCATCCACTCATATGTACATACATGCACAAACACGAACAGATATATACATACACATGTATATATTCATACTTGCTTGCCTTCATACATTCCTGGCACCATCCTGCTCCACAAGGAACAGCATAGCCACCCCCTGCATCAGCGAGGGAGTGCCAGGAAAATGGACAAAAAAAGGCCACTTAGTTCACACTCAGTCTTGTGCTTTCATGTGTAACGCACCAAAACCACAAATCCCTATACACATCCAGGCCCCACAGACCTTTCCATGGTTTATCCCAGATGTTTCACATACTCTGCTTCAGTCCACTGAAAGCACGTCAACCCCAGCATACAACATCGTCCCAATTCACTCTATTCCTTGCATGCCTCTCACCCTCCTGCATATTCAGGCCCCAATTGCTCAAATTCTTTTTCACTCCATCCTTCCACCTCCAATTTGATCTCCTGCTTCTCCTTGCTCCCTCCACCTCTGACATGTATATCCTCCATTGTCAACATTTCCTCACTCATTCTCTTATATATCCAAAACATTTAAACACACCCTCTTCTGCTCTCTGAACCACACTCTTTTTATCACCACACATCACTCTTACCCTTTCATTACTTACCCGATCAAACCACTTCACACCATATATCACCCTCAAAAATTTCATTTCCAACATATCCACCCACTCCGTACAACCTATCTATAGCCCATGCCTCACAACCATATAACATTGTTAGGATTACTATTCCTTCAAATACACCCATTTTTGCTCTCAGAGATAATGTTCTCTCTTTCCATATATTCTTCATCGCTCCCAGAACCTTCGCCCCCTCCCCCACCCTGTAACTTACTTCCACTCCCATGGTTCCAGCTGCTGCTAAGTCCACTACCAGATATCTAAAACGCTACTTCCTCCAATTTTTCTCCATTCAAACTCTCATCCCAACTAAATTGTCCCTCAAGCCTGCTGAACCTTATAACCTTCCTCTTATTCACATTTACTCTCAACATTTTCCTTTCACAAACTTTTCCAAACTCAGTCATCAACTTTTGCAGTCTCTCTCTTGAATCAGCCACCAATGCTCTATAATCATCAAACAACAACTGACTCACTTCTCAGGCCCTCATCCCCAACAGACTGCATCCTCGTCCAAAATTTTTGAATTTACCTCCCTATCCAACCCATCCATAAACATATCAAACAACCATGGAGACATCACACACCCCTGCCGCAGATCAATCTTCACTAAGAGCAAATCACTCTCCTCTCTTCCTACTCGTACACATGACTCACATCCCTGATAAAAACTTTTCGCTGATTCTAACAGCTTACCTCCCACACCATATACTCTTAAGACCTTCCATAAAGCATCTCTATCAACCCAATCATATGCCTTCTTCAGATCCATAAATAACACATATAAATGCATCTGTTTTTCTGAGAAATGCTCACATATTCTTCAAAGCAAACACCTGATCCACACATCCTCAACCACTTTCAAAACCATGCTGCTCCTCCTCAATCTGATTGTACATGCCTTCACCCTCTCAATCAATACCCTCCCATTCAATTTTCCAGGAATACTCAACAAACTTATGCCTCTGTAGTTTGAACACTAACCTTTATCCCTTTTGCCTCTGTACAATGACATTATACATGCACTCTACCAACCCTCAGGCACTTCACCATGATCCATACATACATATCCTTACCAGCCAATCTACAACATAGTCACCCCCTTTCTTAATAAATTCGTCTGCAATACCATCCAAACCCGCCACCTTCTCGGACTTCATCTTCTGCAAGGCTTTCACCACCTCTTCTCTCTTCATACCATTCTCCCTGGCCCTCCCACTTCACACACCACCCTGACCAAAACACCTTACATCTGCCACCCTATCATCAAACACATTCAACAAACCTTTAAAATACTCACTCCATCTCCTCACTTCATCACTACCTGTTATTACTTCCCCCTTGCCCCCTTCACCAATGTTCCCATTTGTTCTCTTGTCTTTAGCATGTTGTTTCATTTACCTCCTTTCAAAAGATATTTTTATTCTCCCTAAAGTTTAATGACATTCTGTCACCCCAACTCTCAGTCGTCCTCTTTTTCAACCCTTGCACCTTCCTCTTGACCTCCTGCTGCTTTCTTTTATACACCTCCAATTCATTTGCACTCATTCCTTGTAAGTATCGTCTAAATGCCTCTCTTTTCTCATTCGCTAACAACTTTACTACTTCATCCCACTACTCACTACCCTCTCTAATCTGCCCAACTCCCAACTTTCTCATGCATCTTTTGCACATGCCATCAATGCTTCCCTAAATACATCCCATTCCTCACCCACTCACCTCGCATCATTTGTTCTCACCTTTTGCCATTCTACACTATCTCTCTTGGTACCTCCTTACAAACATGTCCTTTCCAAGCTCACTTACTCTCACCACTCTCTTCTCCCTAACAATCTCTCTTCCTTTTTGAAAACCTCTACAAATCATCACTTTTGCCTCCACAAGATAGTGATCAGACATCCCTCCAGCAGCCCCTCTCAGCACATTAACATCAAAAAGTCTCTCTTTTACATGCCTATCAATTAACACACAATCCAATAATGCCCTTTGATCATCTCTCCTACTGAAATACATACATTTATGTATATCTCTTTTTAAACCACATATTCCTAATTACGAGTCATTTCAGAACACAAATCCACAAGCTTTTCACCATTTCCATTCACAACACTGAATACCCTATGCACACTAATCATACCCATCAGTGCCACATTACTCAGCACATTTAAATTACCCATCACTAATACCCAGTCTTGTGCACCAAAGCTGCTGACACACTCACTCAGCTGCTCCCAAAACACTTGCCTTTCATGATCTTTCTTCTCATGACTAGGTGCATATACACCAATAATTACCCATCTCTCTCCATCCACTTTCAATTTTACCTACATCAACATAGAATTTACTTTCTCAATCTATCACACACTTCCACAGCTCCTGCTTCAGGAGTACTGCTACTCCTTCTTTAGCTCTTGTCCTTTCACCAACTTTACTCCCAAGATGTATCTGAACCATTCTACTCCTTTACCCTTGAGCTTCATTTCACTCAGAGCCAGAACATCCACTCTCTCCTCAAACATACTACCTATCACTCTTTTCTTCTCATCTTGGTTACATCCACACACCTTCAGACAAACCAATCAGAGCCTACAAGGAGGATGAGACCTCCCCGCTTGACTCCTTCTGTTTCCCCGCCCCTTTAGTCGCTTACTACAACACATCCAGGCCCCACAAAACTTTCCATGGTTTACCCCAGATGCTTCACATGTCCTGGTTCAATCCACTGACAGCACATCGACCCCGGTATACCACATCATTCCAATTCACTCTATTCCTTGTGCACCTTTCACCTTCCTGTATGTTCAGGCCCGATCGCTCAAAATCCTTTTCACTCCATCCTTCCACCTCCAATTTGGGCTCCCACTTCTCCTCGTTCCCTTTACCTATGGCACATATATCCTCTTTGTCAATCTTTCCTCACTCATTCTCTCCATGTGACCAAACCATTTCAATACACCCTCTTCAGGGGGGGGGGGATTCTTTATAATGGTAATATAAAGAGCAGATAGAATTTTTTCCTTCAAAAGTGACTGAAAATTGGCATATTAATACTTGGGAGTAGCTACAATTAATGGATTACAAGACAACCATTTAACAAAACTTCACACATGATGTGAATGAAAATCTTACCATATACAATCCCAGATATGGTGATAGAAGTCTCAGCAATGTTGGTTGCAACTACCACTTTTCTAACTCCTAGTGGTGATGACTGGAACACTCTTAGCTGATCACTATTTGTCAGAGCTCCATACATTGGCAACACCAGGATGGAACCTAGTTTAAAAAATCTATTAGATTAATACGTAACAGAAATTCATAAACCTTTTACACAAAATCATTTTAATACCAACTTCAATCTTATCAAAAATGAAGCAATTTTTTTTTCACTGATTATTTCTCCTACCTCATTGAGTTAATGTGTGGAATAAACATAGAATATCCTCATTCACATACATACACACTCTAGCTGTCATGTAGAATGTACAGAGGCCAGCACCTAACATCCACAAACAAGCCCAACAGACTAATCCCCAGTATAACTTGCCTGCTTCCCATGCCCTGGTTCAGCCCATTGACAGCACATAAGCCCACACATACAGCATCATTACAATTCATTCTATCCTATGTATACCTATCATCCTACTAAATGTTCAGGCCATGATACCCCAGACCCTCTTTCACTCCATACTTCCATCTCCTTCCGCATCCCTCTCCCTCTTACTAACTCCACTTCTGACGTGTAATATCCTCTTAGTCAGGTATTTTCACTCATTCTATCCATATGTATTAACCATTTCAGTACAGCCTGGAAAGCCCTCTCAATCAGGCTGTAATTGCTACCACATCTTTTTTAAGCTGTCATTCTTTACATTATCAATCAACCTCACAATACATCATTCTCAGGCACTCTACTTCCAATACATCTATCTTCTTCCTTTCTTTTGCATTCAGGGCCCTAAACTCACATCTATACAACAATGATGAGACTACTATATTTTCAAGCATCCCTATCTTTGCCTGAGAGACACTATGCTATCCTTCCACTCCTTAATGCACCCAAGACCTTAGCCCTCTCTTTCACCAGAGACTCGCTTCATCCTCCTTGATTCCATTTAATGCCAAGTCCACTCCCAGTTGCTTAATGCACTCCACTTCCTCCAAGTCTTCCTCATTCAGACTTGCACACAAACCATTCTGTTTCATCTCCAGCTGAACTTCAAAATCTTACTTTTGTTCACATTAACCATCAACATTCTCCTTTCATACACTTTTCCAAACTTTGTCACTAACTTCTGAAGTTTTCCTTTCAAGTCTGTCACCAGTACCATGTGTACCAAGTCATCTCCAAGGAGTAAATGTTGGTGGAGGGGGTAAACTGGGAAGAGTTGAGGTGAAAACGAAAAGGAGGGAGTACTGAAGGCTTGCTGAATGTGTCTGATGATATGATAGAGCATACGGGAAGTTTGGGTCAGGAAGGCAGGCAAAGTGAGACTTGTCAAGATGGTTGGAGAGGGCAGGATTGCAGCTGAATTTCTCGAGAAAAGAAGTGACTGAGTTGTTTAGTCAGGATCTTTAATGTATCTATGGCTCATGGTGAGGTGCTTGAGAACTGGCAGAAAACCTGCAAAGTATGACCATATGAAAAGTAAATGGATAAAATAGAATATTCAAATTACAGTGTTATAAGTTTGTTTGACTGTATCTCAAAAGTTTTATGGGAGAAAGGTGACTGAGAGGGAGGTGGCACATACACAGGTTCACAATGGGGAAGTACAATGCAACTTCAGTAGTAGAGGGGGTATCGATCAGGTATCTGCTTTAAATATGTGAGAAATACTTATAGAAACGGTATTCATATGTGGTGCATATGGATCTGGAAAGTGGTGGTGGTGGTGATGGTGGTTTTGGTGGTGGTGGTGGTGGTTTTGGTGGTGATGGTGGTTTTGATGGAGGTGGTGGTGGTTCTGGTGATGGTGGATTCGGTGGTGGTGGTAGTTTTGGTGGTGGTAGTGGTTTTGGAGGTGGTGGTGGTTTTGGAGGTGGTGGTGGTTTTGGAGGTGGTGGTGGTTTTGGCAGTGGTGGTGGTTTTGGTGGTGGTGGTGGTTTTGGCGGTGTGGGGTTTGGGTGGGTGGTTTTGGCGGTGGTGGTGGTTTTGGTGGTGGTGGTGGTGATGGTTTTGGTGGTGGGTGTTTGGTGGTGGTTGGTTTGTGGTGTGTTTTGTGGTGGTTTTGTGGTGTGGGTTTGTGGTGGGTGTTGGGTGTGTGGTTTGGTTGTTGTGTGGGTTTGGTGGTTGGGTTTGTGGTGGTGGGTGTGGTTGGGTTGTGTGGTGTTGTGTGGGGGTTGTGGTGTGGTGGTTTGGGGTGGTGGGTGGGTTGTGTTTGTTGGTGAGTTGGTGTTTTGGGGTGGTTTTGGGTTGGGGTGGTGGGGGTGGTGTTTGTGGGGTGGGTGTGTTGGGTGGTGGTTTGGGGTGTGGTTGGTGTTGGTGGGGGTGTGTTGGGGTTTGGGTGTGTTTGGTTGTTGGGGGTGGGTGTTGGTGGGGGTGTGGTGGTGTGGTGTGTTGGGGGTGTTTTGTTGGTGTGGGGGTGGTGGTGGTGGTTGTGGTTGGGGGTGGTGGTGGTGGTAGGTGGTTTTGGTGTGGGGGGGTGTTTGGGGTGGTTGTGGTGGTGGGGGGTTTGGGGGTGGTGTGTGTGGGTGTGGTGGTTGGTGGTGGTGTGGGTGGTGGGTGTGTTGTTGGTGTGGTTTTGGTGTTGGGGGGTGTGTTTGTGGGTGTGGGTGGTGGGGTTTGGTGTGTGGTTGTTGTGTGGTGGGTGGTTTGGGGGTGGTGGTTGGTTGGTTTTGTGGTGGGTTGTGGTGGTGTTTTGTGGTGGTTGGTGTGTGGTTGGGTGTGTTGTTGTGGGGGGTGTGTGGTTGGGGTGGTGGTGTTTGGTGGTTGGGTGGTTTGGTGGTGTGGGTGTGTTTGGGGTTGTGTGTTTGTGGTGGTGATGGTGTGGTGTTGTGGGTGGTTTTTGGTGGTTTTGTGGTGGTGGGTTGTGTGTGGGTGGTTGGGTTGGGTGGTGGTGGTGTGGAGTTGGGTTGTTGGGTGGTGGTTGTGGTTGGTTTGGTGTGGTGTGGTGGTGTGGTTGGTGGGGTTGGTTGGGTGGTTGTTGTGTGGTGTGGTGTTTTTGTGGTTTTGTGGGGTGGGTGGTTGTTGTGTGGGTTTGTGGTTTTTTGTGTGTTGTGGTGGGTGGTTGTTGGTGGTGTGTGGGGTTTGTGTTGGTGGGTGGGGTGGTGGTGGGTGTGGTGGTTTGTGGTTGTGTTGGTGGTGGGTTGGTGGTTTTTGGTGGGTGTTTGGTGGTGGGTGTTTGGGTTGGTGGTGGTGTTTGTGGTGGTGTTGTGTGGGTTTGGTTGGGTGGGGTTTGGTGTGTGGTGGGTTTGGTGTGGGTTGTGGTTGTGGTTGGTGGTTGGTGTGTTGGTTGGTGTGGGGTGTGGTGGTTTGGTGGTTTGGTGTGGGTGGTGGTGTTGGTTTGGTGTGTTTTGGTGTTGTGTGGGGGTTGGGTTTGGTTGGTTTGTGTTGTGGGGGTGTTTGGTGGTGTGTGTGTGGGTTTGGTGGTTTGGTTTGTGGTGTGTATTTGGTTGTGGTGTTTTGTGTGGTGGGTGGTGGTGTGGTTGGTGTGGTGGTGGTGGTGGGTTGGGGTGGTTTGTGTGGTGTTTTTGGTGTGTGTGTTGTTTGTGTGTTGGTGGTGGTGTTGTGGTGTGTTGGTGTTGGTTTGGTGTGGTGGTTGGTGGTGTGTGGTGGGTTGGGTGGTTGTGTGGGTTGTGTGTGGTGGTTTGGTGGGGTGTTTGGGTTGTGGGGTGTGTTTGGTTGTGTGTGGTTTGGTGGTGTTGGGGTGGTGTGGTGTTGTGGTGTGGGTGGTGTTTGGGTTTGTGGTTTGGGTGTTTGGTGTGGTGTGTTTGGTGGTGGTGGTTTTGGTGGGTTGTTTGGGTGTTGTGGTGGGTGTGTTGGTTGGTTGTGTGGTGGTGTTGTGTGGGTGGGTTGTGTGGTTGTTTTGGTGTGTGTTGTGGTGGTGTGGTGGGTTGTGTGTTTTGGTGTTGTTTGGTTTGGTGGGTTTTGGGGTGGTGTGTTTGTGTTGGGTTTTGGTGTTTGTGTGGTGGTGTGGTGTGGTTTTGGGGTGTGTTTGGTGGTTTGTGGTTGTTGGGGTTGGTGGGTTGGTGGTTGGTGGGTGGTGTGTTGGTGTTGGTGGGTGTGGGGTTTTGGTGGTGTGGTGTGTTTGTGTTGTGGTGTGTGGTGGTGGTTTTTGTGGGTGTTTTGGTGTGTTTGGTGGGGGTTTGGGGTGGTTGGGGTGGTTGGTTTTGGGGGTGGTGGGTGGTTTTGGTGGGTGTGGGGTTGGGTTGTTGGTTTGGTTGTTGTGTTGGTGGGTTGGTGGGTTGTGGGGGTTTGGTTGGGTTGGGGTGGTGGTTGGTGTGGTGTGGGGTGGTGGTTGTGGTTTGTTGTGTGGTTTTGTGTGTGGTGTGGGTGGTTTGTGGGGTTTTTGTGTGTGGTGGTTTGGTGTTTTGGTTGTTGGTTGGGTGTGGTTGTGGGTGGGGTGGTGTGGTGTGTGGTGTTTGGTGGTTTGTGTGTGTGGGGGTTTGTGTGGTGGGGTTGTGTGTGGGTTTGTGTGGGTTGTGGGTTTGGTTTGTGTGGTGGGTTTGTGGGTTGGTGGTGTTTGGTGGTGGGTTGGGTGGGGTGGTTTGGTGGTTTTGTTTGGTTGTGTTGTGTGTTGGTGGTTGTGTGGTGGGTTTTGGTGGTGTTGGTGGTGGTTTGGGGTGTTGTGTTGGTTTTTTGTGTGGGTTGGGGTGTTTGGGGTGGTTGGTGTGGGTGTTGTTGGGGTGTGTTTGGTGTGGTGTTGGTGGGTGGGTGGTGTTTTGGTTTGGTGGGGGTGTGGTTTGGGTTTGTTTGGTGTGGGTGGTTGTTGGGGTTGTGGGTTTGGTTGTGTGGGGTGTGGTTGTGTGGGTTTGGTTGGGTGTGTGTGGTGTGGTTTTGGGGTGTTTTTGGTGGTTGGGGTTTTGGTGGTGGTGTTTGTTTTGGTGTGTGGTTGTTGGTGTGGTTTGGGTTTGTGTTTGGTGTGGGGGTTTGGGTGGGGGTTGTGGGGGTTGGGTGGTTTTTGGTGGTGGGTTGTTGGGTGTTGTGGTGGTGGTTGGTGGTTTTTGGTGGTGGGGTGGTTTTGGGTGGTTGTTTTGTGGTTTGTGTGTTTGTGTGGTGGTTTGGGGTTGGGTGTTGTGTGTGGTGTGGTTTTTGGTGGTTGGTGGTGGGTTTTGGGTGGTGTGTTGGTGGTTTGGGGTGGGTTTGGGTGTTGTGTGGTGGTTTTGTGGTTGGTTGGTGGTGTTTTTGGGTGGTTGGTTGGGGTTTTGTTTGGGTGGTGGTTTTGGGTGTGGTTGGTGTGGGTTGGTTGGTTTTTGTGGTGGTGGTGGGTTTGGGGTGGTGTTTGGTGGTTGTGTTTTGGGTGGTGGGTTGTTGGTGGTGAGGTGGTTTTGGTGGTGGTGGTGGTTTTGGTGGTGGTTTTGGTGTTGGTGGTTTTGGTGTTGGTGGTGGTGGTGGTGGTTTTGGTGGTGGTGGTGGTTTTGAGGGTGGTGGTTTTGGCGGTGGTAGTAGTTTTGGCGGTGGTGATGGTTTTGGTGGTGGTGGTTGTTTTGGCGGTGGTGGTGGTGGTTTTGGTGGTGATGGTTTTAGTGGTGTACGTGGTGTTAGTGGTTTTGGTGGAGATTTTGTGGTGGTTTGTGGTGGTTTTGGCGTGGTGTGGTTTTCGTGGGTCGTGGTGTTTGGTTTGGTGGAGTTTTGGTGGTGGTTTTGGCGGTGGTGGTGATTTTGGTGGTGGTGATTTTGACGGTGGTGGTTTGGCGGTGGTGGTAGTTTTGGCGTGGTGGTGTGGTTTCGTGGTGGTGGTGGTTTTGGTGGTGGTGGTGGTGGTTTTGATGGTGGTGGTGGTTTTGATGGTGGTGGTGGTGGTGGTGGTGGTTTTGGTGGTGGTTGTGATTGGTGGTGGGGGTGGTGGTGGTGGTTTTGGTGGTGGTGGAGGTTTTGGTGGTGGTGGTGGTGGTGGTGGTGGTGGTTTTGGTGGTGGTGGTTTTGGTAGTGGTGGTGGTGGTTTTGGTAATGGTAGTGGTGGTTTTGGTGGTGGTGGTGGTTCTGGGGGTGGGTTTGGTGGTTTTGGTGGTGGTGGTTTTGGTGGTAGTGGTAGCTTTGGTGGTGGTGGTGGTTTTGGTGGTGGTGGATTTGGAGGTGGTGGTGGTTTTGGCGGTGGTGGTGATTTTGCTGAGGGTGGTGGTTTTGACGGTGGTGGTGGTTTTGGTAGTGATTTTGGTGGTGGTGATTTTGGTGTTTTGGTGGTGCTTTTGGTAGTAGTGGTGGTTTTGGTGGTGTTCGTGGAGATGGTTTGAGTGGTGGTGGGGGTTTTGGTGGTGTTGGTGGTGGTGGTTTTGGTGGTGATGGTGGCGGTGGTTTTGGTGGTGGTGGTAGTGGTTTTGGTGGTGGTATTGATAGTGGTTCTCATGGTGGTTTTGGTGGTGGTGGTTTTGGTGGTGGTGGTGGTGGTTTTGGTGGTGGTGAGGTGGTTTTGGTGGTGGTGGTGGTTTTGGTGGTGGTTCTAGTGTTGGTGGTTTTGGTGTTGGTGGTGGTGGTGGTGGTATTGGCGGTGGTGGTGGTGGTTTTGAGGGTGGTGGTTTTGGCGGTGGTAGTAGTTTTGGCGGTGGTGATGGTTTTGGTGGTGGTGGTTGTTTTGGCGGTGGTGGTAGTTTTGGTGGTGATGGTTTTAGTGGTGGTCGTGGTTAGTGGTTTTGGTGGAGATTTTGGTGGTGGTTTTGGTGGTGGTTTTGGCGGTGGTGGTGGTTTTCGTGGTGGTCGTGGTGTTAGTGGTTTTGGTGGAGATTTTGGTGGTGGTTTTGGCGGTGGTGGTGGTTTTCGTGGTGGTGATTTTGACGGTGGTGGTTTTGGCGGTGGTGGTAGTTTTGGCGGTGGTGGTGGTTTTCGTGGTGGTGGTGGTTTTCGTGGTGGTGGTAGTTTTGATGGTGGTGGTGGTTTTGGTGGTGGTAGTGGTTTTGGTGGAGGTGGTGCTGGTGGTTTTAGTGGTTTTGGTGGTGGTGGTGATTTTGGTGGTGGTGGTGGCTTTGATGGCGGTGGTTTTGGTGGTTATGTGGTTTTGGTGGGGGTGGTAGTGGTTTGGGTGGTGGTGGTTTTGGTGGTGGTGGTAGTGGTTTGGGTGGTGGTGGTGGTGGTGGTTTTGGTGGTGGTGGTGGTTTTGGTGGTGGTGGTTGTGGTGCTGGTTTTGGTGGTGGTGATTTTGGTGGTGGTGGTGGTGGTGATGGTTTTGGTGGTGGTGGTTTTGGTGGTGGTGGAGGTTTTGGTGATGGTGGTGATGGTTTTGGTGGTGGTGATTTTGGTGGTTTTGGTGGTGGTGGTGGTTTTGGTGGTGTTGGTGGTTTTGGTGGTTTTCGCTTTGGTGATGGTTTTCGTGGTGGTGATGGTGGTTTTGGTGAGTGGTGGTGCTTTTGGTGGTGGTGGTGATGGTGGTTTTAGTGGTGGTGATGGTGGTGGTAGTTTTGGTGGTGGTGGTGGTTTTGTTGGTGGTGGTGGTGGTTTTGGTGGTGGTGGTGGTGGTGGTTTTGGTGGTGATGGTGGTTTTGGCAGTGGTGGTGGTTTTGATGGTGGTCATGGTTTTGGTGGTGGTGGTGGTGGGTTTAGTGGTGGTGGTGGTTTTGCTGGTCGTGGTGGTGGTGGTGGTTTTGGTGGTGGTGGTGGTTTTGGTGGTGGTGGTTTTGGTGGTGGTGGTGGTTTTGGTGTTGGTGGTTTTGGTGGTGGTGGTTTTGGTGGTGGTAGTGGTTTTGGTGGTGGTGGTGGTGGTGGTTTTGGATGTGGTGGTGGTTTTGGTGGTGGTGGTTTTGGTGGTGGTGTTGGTGTTGGTGGTGGTGGTTTTGGTGGTGGTGGTGGTTTTGATGGTGGTGGTGGTTTTGATGGTGGTGGTGGTGGTGGTGGTTTTGGTGGTGGTTGTGATGGTTTGGTGGTGGTGGTGGTTTTGGTGGTGGTTGTGATGGTTTGGTGGTGGTGGTGGAGGTGGTTTTGATGGTGGTGGTGGTGGTTTTGGTGGTGGTGGTTGTGGTGGTTTTGGTGGTGGTGGTGGTTTTGGTGGTGGTGGTGATTTTGGTGGTGGTTTTGGCAGTGGTAGTGGTTATGGTGGTGGTGGTTTCGGTAGTGGTTCTGGTGGTGGTGATTCATGGTGAGGTGCCTGACGACTGACGGAATGCTTGCACAGTGCCATTGTACAAAGGCAAAGGGGACAAAGGTGAGTGCTCAAATTACAGAGGTATAAGTTTGTTGAGTATTCCTGGTAAATTATATGGGAGGGTATTGATTGAGAGGGTGAAGGCATGTACAGAGCATCAGATTGGGGAAGAGCAGTGTGGTTTCAGAAGTGGTAGAGGATGTGTGGATCACGTGTTTGCTTTGAGGAATGTATGTGAGAAATACATGTTGCATTTATGGATCTGGAGAAGGCATGTGATAGACTTGATAGAGATGCTCTGTGGAAGGTATTAAGAATATATGGTGTGGGAGGCAAGTTGTAAGAAGCAGTGAAAAGTTTTTATCGAGGATGTAAGGCATGTGTAAATGTAGGAAGAGAGGAAAGTGATTGGTTCTCGGTGAATGTAGGTTTGCGGCAGGGGTGTGTGATGTCTCCATGGTTGTTTAATTTGTTTATGGATGGGGTTGTTAGGGAGGTGAATGCAAGAGTTTTGGAAAGAGGGGCAAGTATGAAGTCTGTTGTGGATGAGAGAGCCTTGGAAGTGAGTCAGTTGTTGTTCGCTGATGATAGAGCACTGGCGGCTGATTCATGTGAGAAACTGCAGAAGCTGGTGACTGACTTTGGTAAATTGTGTGAAAGAAGAAAGTTGAGAGTAAATGTGAATAAGAGCAAGGTTATTAGGTACAGTAGGGTTGAGGGTCAAGTCAATTGGGAGGTAAGTTTGAATGGAGAAAAACTGGAGGAAGTGAAGTGTTTTAGATATCTGGGAGTGGATTTGGCAGGGGATGGAACCATGGAAGCGAAAGTGAATCATAGGGTGGGGGAGGGGGCGAAAGTTCTGGGAGCCTTGAAGAGTATGTGGAAGTCGAGAACATTGTCTCGCAAAGCAAAAATGGGTATGTTTGAAGGAATAGTGGTTCCAACAATGTTGTATGGTTGCGAGGAGTGGGCTATGGATGGAGTTGTGCGCAGGAGGGTGGATGTGCTGGAAATGAGATGTTTGAGGACAATATGTGGTGTGAGGTGGTTTGATCGAGTAAGTAATGATAGGGTAAGAGAGATGTGTGGTAATAAAAAGAGTGTGGTTGAGAGAGCAGAAGAGGGTGTTTTGAAATGGTTTGGTCACATGGAGAGAATGAGATGAGGAAAGGTTGACAAAGAGGATATATGTGTCAGAGGTGGAGGGAACGAGAAGTGGGAGACCAAATTGGAGGTGGAAAGATGGAGTGAAAAAGATTTTGAGTGATCGGGGCCTGAACATCCAGGAGGGTGAAAGGCGTGCAAGGAATAAAGTGAATTGGAACAATGTGGTATACCGGGGTCGACGTGCTGTCAATGGATTGAACCAGGGCATGTGAAGCATCTGGGGTAAACCATGGAAAGTTCTGTAGGGCCTGGATGTGGAAAGGTAGCTGTGGTTTCGGTGCACTATTACATGACAGCTAGAGACTGCGTGTGAACAAATGGGGCCTTTGTTGTCTTTTCCTAGCGCTACCTCCCACACATTTGGGGAGAGGGGGTTGTTTTTTCATGTGCGGCAAGGTGGTGATGGGAATGAATAAAGGCAGACAGTATGAATTATGTACATGTGTATATATGTATATGTCTGTGTGTGTATATATATATATGTATACGTTGAGATGTATAGGTATGTATATTAGCGTGTGTGGACGTGTATGTATATACGTGTATGTGGGTAGGTTGGGCCATTCTTTCGTCTGTTTCCTTGCGCTACCTCGCTAATGCGGGAGACAGCGACAAAGTAAAATAAAAATAAAAAAATCAATTACTTTCATTCTGAGATACCATATCATCAATGACACTGTGACTAATCCTACTTGCATATGACATGATGTCAACCAGGCCACAAAAGCATGTTAAGCATATAGCTGAAATGACTACCTAGAATCATTAAAATTCCCTTTTCATTAACTTAAGTGTCATAACATCAAATAACCTTTATTGGGCTAATGTAGAAAGATGTATATCATTATAATGCCTAAATACCAATGACAAAGCAGTCTTAAATAAGATTAACAAAAGAGGCATAATAATGAGTTTTTTATGATTATTACCTTCATTTTTCTTGAGAGATGCTGCATGCTCTTTGAGAAGAGACACACAGTTGTCTACTTCCTCCACCCCAGTGAGAAACACTAACACATCACCAGGCCCCTCTTTATGATGTATCTTCATCACAGTTTCAACGCTGCATTTCACATAGTCAGCTGTTGTTTCTGTTTAGGGTAAAAGGCATCAATTACAAATCAAAACCTAACCAGACACTAACGACCTACTGGAATTTACTTGTAATACATGCTATTCCTCACAATCTGTACAGAATATCATATGAAGAATCATTTTAACAAATACTACAAACATCTATAAGCACTTGAAAGTGGCGAACCCAACAGAAAGGGAAATTCATTTACACTATAAGAAACAATAATGGTAGTGAGAATGAGAGCTGCCAAAATGAATGAGGTACACGGTACACTTTTTTTATGTTAACTCAAACAGCATGGGAAACAATGTCCTAATCAAGGCCATCCCATAAATGCTATGTATTTCAATTCCTAAAAGACTGTATTTCAATTTCTGAGGGATGGAACAGGAGGAGTCAATAAGGATGTGCTCATCCTCCTCAAAGGCTCAGGCTAGGATGTCTGAATGTAAACAAGATGAGAAAGGAGAAATAGGTGGTATATTTGAGGAAAGAAACCTTGATATTCAGGATATGAGTGAAACAAAGCTCAAAAATACAGTGAAAGGATGGTTCAGAAAAGTTATAAGAGTTAAGTCAGGTGTTGGTACGAGGGAAAGAGCTAAGGAAGAGATAGCACAACTGGTGATGCAGTTGTGGAAATGTGTGAAAAAATGTAAGTGTATGGAAGTGAGCTCCATAATGATGTGGGCAAAAATGGAAGTGGATTGCAAGGGATGGGTGATTATCTGTGCTTATGCACCTGACCACAAGAAAAAAGGTTATGAGAGGCAAGTGTTTTGGGAGCATCAGATAGGGGAAAAGCAGTGTGGTTTCAGAAGGGGTACAGGATGTGTGGATCAGGTGTTTGCTTTGAGAATGTACGAGAGAAATACTTAGAAAAACAGATGGATTTGTGTGTAGCATTTATGGATCTGGAGAAGGCATATGATAGAGTTGATGGAGATGTTCTGTGGAAGGTATTAAGAGTACATAGTGTGAGAGGTAAGTTGCTAGAAGCAGTGAGAACTTTTTATCGAGGATGTAAGAGGAAAGTGATTGGTTCCCAGTGAATGTCGGTTTGCGGCAGGGGTGCATGATGTCTCCATGGTTGTTTAATTTGTTTATGGATGGGGTTGTTAGGGAGGTGAAAGCAAGAGTTTTGGAGAGAGGGGCAAGTATGCAGTCTACTGTGGATAAGAGGGCTTGGAAAGTGAGTCACTTGTTGTTCGCTGATGATACAGCACTGGTGGTTGATTCGGGTGAGAAACTGCAGAAGTTGGTGACAGTTTGGTAAAGAGTGTGAAAGAAGAAAGGTGAGAGTAAATGTGAATATGAGCAAGGTTATTAGGCTCAGTAGGGTTGAGGGGTAAGTCAATTGGGAGGCAAGTTTGAATGGAGAAAAACTGGAGGAACTGAAAATGTTTTAGATATCTGGGAGTGGATTTGGCAGCGGATGGAACCATGGAAGCGGAAGTGAGTCACAGGGTGGGGGAGGGGGCGAAGGTTCTGCGAGCATTGAAGAATGTGTGGAAGGCAAGAACGTTATCTCGGAGAGCAAAATGGGCATGTTTGAAGGAATAGTGGTTCCAATAAAGTTTATATGGTTTTGAGGCGTGGGCTATAGATAGGGTTGTGCAAAGGAGGGTGGGTGTGGTGGAAATGAGATGTTGAGGACAATATGTGGTGTGAGGTGGTTTAATTGAATAAGTAATGAAAGGGTAAGAGAGATGTGTGGTAATAAAAAGAGTATGGTTGAGAGAGCAGAAGAGGGTGTTTTGAAATGGTTTGGTCACATGGAGAGAATGAGATGAGGAAAGATTGACCAAGAGGATATATGTGTCAGAGGTGGAGGGAACGAGGAGAAGTGGGAGACCAAATTGGAGGTGGAAAGATGGAGTGAAAAAGATTTTGAGTGATCGGGGCCTGAACATGCAGGAGGGTGAAAGGCGTGCAAGGAATAGAGTGAATTGGAACGATGTGGTATACCAGGGTCGACGTGCTGTCAATGGATTGAACCAGGGCATGTGAAGCGTCTGGGGTAAACCATGGAAAGTTCTGTGGGGCCTGGATGTGGAAAGGGAGCTGTGGTTTCGGTGCATTATTACATGACAGCTAGAGACTGAGTGTGAACGAATGGGGCCTTTGTTGTCTTTTCCTAGCGCTACCTCACACACATGAGGGGGGAGGGGGGTTGTTATTCCGATGGGAATGAATAAAGGCAGACAGTATGAATTATGTACATGTGTATATATGTATATGTCTGTGTGTGTATATATATGTGTACATTGAGATGTATAGGTATGTATATTTGCGTGGGTGGACGTGTATGTATATACATGTGTATGTGGGTGGGTTGGGCCATTTCTTTTGTCTGTGTCCTTGCGCTACCTCGCTAGTGCGGGAGACAGCGACAAAGCAAAATGAATATAAATAAATATAATTTCTCAATGCGAAATAAAGAACTGTATCTTCATATTCCGATGTGTATTATGCATATATCTACTGACTTGGATATCCACAAAATACTACTTTAATCAAATGAGGGAAATGACTTAATTACCTTCCAAATAATAAATGTCAACAGGATGACTCCGTCCTTGAACTGACAGCACACATGCTGTGTCTTTACTCTTGTCCTTTGTTGTATTATAATTAAAGAAATTATACAAGTGATCAGCATCCACTGTTGCTGAGCATATGATCAAACGCAAGTCCTTTCGTCTTCGGAGGATTTTCTTCATAAGTCCAAGTACAATGTCAGTGTACAAGGTTCGTTCATGGACTTCATCAAGCATTATCACACAATACTGTAAAAAAATTATAAAAATTATCATTGACTGGTTGGTAAGGTTATTTAATGTATGTATGACTCATGGTGAGGTGCCTGAGGATTGGCGGAATGCGTGCATAATGCCATTGTACAAAGGCAAAGGGGATAAGAGTGAGTGCTCAAATTACAGAGGTATAAGTTTGTTGAGTATTCCTGGTAAATTATATGGGGGGTATTGATTGAGAGGGTGAAGGCATGTACAGAGCATCAGATTGGGGAAGAGCAGTGTGGTTTCAGAAGTGGTAGAGGATGTGTGGATCAGGTGTTTGCTTTGAGGAATGTATGTGAGAAATACTTAGAAAAGCAAATGGATTTGTATGTAGCATTTATGGATCTGGAGAAGGCATATGATAGAGTTGATAGAGATGCTCTGTGGAAGGTATTAAGAATATATGGTGTGGGAGGCAAGTTGTAAGAAGCAGTGAAAAGTTTTTATCGAGGATGTAAGGCATGTGTACGTGAAGGAAGAGAGGAAAGTGATTGGTTCTCAGTGAATGTAGGTTTGCGGCAGGGGTGTGTGATGTCTCCATGGTTGTTTAATTTGTTTATGGATGGGGTTGTTAGGGAGGTGAATGCAAGAGTTTTGGAAAGAGGGGCAAGTATGAAGTCTGTTGGGGATGAGAGAGCTTGGGAAGTGAGTCAGTTGTTGTTCGCTGATGATACAGCACTGGTGGCTGATTCATGTGAGAAACTGCAGAAGCTGGTGACTGAGTTTGGTAAAGTGTGTGAAAGAAGAAAGTTAAGAGTAAATGTGAATAAGAGCAAGGTTATTAGGTACAGTAGGGTTGAGGGTCAAGTCAATTGGGAGGTAAGTTTGAATGGAGAAAAACTGGAGGAAGTGAAGTGTTTTAGATATCTGGGAGTGGATCTGGCAGCGGATGGAACCATGGAAGCGGAAGTGGATCATAGGGTGGGGGAGGGGGCGAAAATCCTGGGAGCCTTGAAGAATGTGTGGAAGTCGAGATCATTATCTCGGAAAGCAAAAATGGGTATGTTTGAAGGAATAGTGGTTCCAACAATGTTGTATGGTTGCAAGGCATGGGCTATGGATAGAGTTGTATGCAGGAGGATGGATGTGCTGGAAATGAGATGTTTGAGGACAATGTGTGGTGTGAGGTGGTTTGATCGAGTAAGTAACGTAAGGGTAAGAGAGATGTGTGGAAATAAAAAGAGCGTGGTTGAGAGAGCAGAAGAGGGTGTTCTGAAATGGTTTGGGCACATGGAGAGAATGAGTGAGGAAAGATTGACCAAGAGGATATAGAGGATATATGTGTCGGAGGTGGAGGGAACGAGGAGAAGTGGGAGACCAAATTGGAGGTGGAAAGATGGAGTGAAAAAGATTTTGTGTGATCGGGGCCTGAACATGCAGGAGGGTGAAAGGAGGGCAAGGAATAGAGTGAATTGGATCGATGTGGTATACCAGGGTTGACGTGCTGTCAGGGCATGTGAAGCGTCTGGGGTAAACCATGGAAAGCTGTGTAGGTATGTATATTTGCGTGTGTGGACATATGTATATACATGTGTATGGGGGTGGGTTGGGCCATTTCTTTCGTCTGTTTCCTTGCGCTACCTCGCAAACGCGGGAGACAGCGCCAAAAAAAAAAAAGAAAAAAAAAATATCAATTATCTGAACATAAAAAAGTGCTGCTGCCATTACAACCTTGCTAAAAAATAAAAAAAAAAAGTGGGTAAGGCTTTAAAGAAAAATATACCGATCAAATAAAAAGCTCTTTTCCATGAATACGTCTTTTTTAAAAACGTCCATTTTCTTCTTTGAGGTGGATCAAGTGTAGAAAGCCTCTCTTTCCTTATGCAAATCTTTAGCCCAAGATCAAATCATCTTAAAAAACAACCCATATCCATTTATGTACACTAATAAAATAGCCTGTGTGTGTTTATCAACATCACAGCTTCATGACAATGACAGCTAGAAACCTGAAACTTTGTATGAATACAAAGGGGACCCCAAGGGTATGCAAGGGTATGATTTCTTAATCCCGGTGAAAAAAAAAAGTATTTCATTATTAGAGGAAAGTAAAAGGATGGATATAGGAAAGATCAAAACACTGATTTCAACCTGGACAAAGCTGGCTAGTTTCCAATAATATCTTCATGTCGCATATCCTTATCTCTTCATCAATGCATCTACTCCCTTAAGTTCCAACTATACTACCATAATTGTCCATCACTTTTTACATATCCAGACAAAAAAAAAAAAAAAATTGCGTTTCACATTCATAAATCAAAAATGGGATAGTACTCCTTCATATAAATTTCTTACCCATGTTGCATCTAAATCTGCTATAGCTAGTGAATTTATTCAGCGTATCTCCAGGAGTCCTTCCTTGCAAGATTCTATTCTCAACTTCAGGTTTCCACAAACATCACTATTGGACTACATTCACTGGCACATACAAACATCCAAAACTACTGGTTGTTCATCATTCAAACTGGTATTACTCTGTAACAGCCCCCCACCTCAAAAGCTAGAATCTCACTTTTACCTTCATGTGCTCTAAGCATTCCCCTCCAACAAATACAATCAAAGAAATTTAACACCCTAAGCATTCCCCTCCAACAAACACCATCAAAAAAATTTAACATGCTAAGCATATCCCTCCAACAAATACCATCAAAGAAAGTTAACATTCTACCTCCACCTCTCCCTCATCTTACAAAAAAGCATCATCTGCATATAACACCTGTTGTAATTTTTCATTTTGTTCTACCAAGGGTCTGCAGAACACTGTTATCATCCAATCACACACTCATTTCATGAATTACTCTAGCCATTACTTCTACCTTCACCTCTATCTTTTATGAGACTCCTACAGTTCTCCAGAATCTGGATACATCAACCAAGTGGGATCAAAGGTCAAAAAGGGTAGTGATGTGCATGTGTTTATATTGAGTGCGTGTGGGGGGAACCAAGCAGTAAGCGTACAGTGTCTTCATTATGGTAGTTGCATTGTGGGCTTGAAGGGTCTTGAAATATGCAGAATAGGAGTTTTTCAAGTTCAGGGATGGGTGATGTCTACAGCTAATACAAAAAAATGTAAATTTATATGTCTGGGAGTAAGGTTTCAGATGAGTTTATGTCTGGTAGGATACTTTTTATGATCAAGTTGGAAGAGCACTTTTTAGTGCTTTTTAGGCCATTTCAATTTGTTTATGTTTTGCCACTCTTATGCTCATTAGGGTTGCGGGACCTTTAAGTATAGGTTGTGGTGTGTAGCTGGGTTAAGCTTTTTAATTCTACTTTAGGGTCGGTGATTATCTATGGGATGGTTTAAATAGGAAGCTTCCAGGATCGTTACAAAGATCTGTGTGCCAAACATACTGAGGTGGGGTTATATTGGGAGGATCCTGTATCAAGTTAGTGTTTAAAGCTTCTGGCTGAAAGCCAATTAGTGACGGGTCAGTGTATTTTGTTTTGTGTGGCTTCCAAATTATGTTTGTTTGTGACAGGATGCATGAAAAGGAAGGTGAGGCATAGCTTTGGGTGAAGTGGATGAATCATATATACAGGATACTGAGACTTATTTCTAGTGCAAATTTGGTATATACCTTATCTTATAGCCCCAGGAGTCCCTCCTATCATTTATGAAGGCACATGCCATATCTTGTACATATATATGTACATAGTGAGTGGTGCGATGAAGTAACATTATTAGTGAAAGAGAAGAGAGACATTTGGACAATTTTTGCAGGGAAATAACGCAAATGACTGGGAGATGTGTAAAAGGGAGGCAAGAGGTCAAGAGAAAAATGCAAGAAGTGAAAAAGAGGGCAAATAAGAGTTGGGGTGAGAGAGTATCCTTAAATTTTAGGGAGAATAAAAAGATGTTTTGGAAGGAAGTAAATAAAGTGCGTAAGACAAGGGAACAAATGCGAACATCAGTGAAGGGGGGTAATGGGGAGATGATAACAAGTAGTGCTGATGTGAGAAGGAGATGGAGTGAGTATTTGGAAGGTTTGTTGAATGTGTTTGATGATGGAGTGGCAGATATAGGGTGTTTTGGTCGAGGTAGTATGCAAAATGAAAGGGTTAGGGAGAATGAGTTGGTAAAAAGAGAAGAGGTAGTAAAAGCTTTGTGGAAGATGAAAGGCAGTAGGTTTGGATGGTATTGCAGTGAAATTTATTAAGGAAAGGGGGTGACCGTATTGTTGACTGGTTGTTAAGGTTATTTAATGTATGTATGACTCATGGTGAGGTGCCTGAGGATTGGCAGAATGCTTGCATAGTGCCATTGTATAAAGGCAAAGGGGATAAGAGTGAGTGATCAAAGTCTAGAGGTATAAGTTTGTTGAGTAATCCTGGGAGCCTATATGGGAGGGTATTCATTGAGAGGGTGAAGGCATGTACAGAGCATCAGACTGGGGAAGAGCAGTGTGGTTTCAGAAGTGGTAGAGGATGTGTGGATCAGGTGTTTGCTTTGAAGAATGTATGTGAGAAATCCTTAAGAAAAACAAATGGATTTGTATGTGGCATTTATGGATCTGGAGAAGGAATATCATAGAGTTGAAAGAGATGCTCTGTGGAAGGTATTAAGAGTATATGATGTGGGAGGCAAGTTGCTAGAAGCAGTGAACAATTTTTATCAAGTATGTCAGGCATGTGTACGAGTGGGAAGAGAGGAGGGTGACTGGTTCTCAGTGAAGGTGGAAAGATGGAGTGAAAAAGATTTTGAGTGATCGGGGCCTGAGCATACAGGAGGGTGAAAGGTGTGCAAGGAATAGAGTGAATTGGAACGATGTGGTATACCGGGGACGACGTGCTGTCAGTGGACTGAACCAGGGCATGTGAAGCGTCTGGGGTAAACTATGGAAAGTTTTGTGGGGCCTAGATGTGGAAAGGAAGCTGTGGTTTCAGCGCATTATACATGACAGCTAGAGACTGAGGGTGAACGAATGTGGCCTTTGTTGTCTTTTCCTAGTGCTACCTCACACACATGCGGGGGGGAGGGAGCTGTCATTTCATGTGTGGCAGGGTGGCGACGGGAATAAGGGCAGACACTATGAATTATGTACATGTGTATGTATGTATATGTCTGAGTGTATATATATGTATACGTTGAGATGTATAGGTAAGTATATGTGCGTGTGTATGTGGATGGGTTGGGCCATTCTTTCGTCTGTTTCTTTGCGCCCCCTCCCCCACCCTATGATTCACTTCCACTTCCATGGTTCCATCTGCTGCCAGACCCACTCCCAGATATCTAAAACACTTCACTTCCTCCAGTTTTTCTCCATTCAAACTTACACCCCAACTGACTTGTCCCTCAACCCTACTGTACCTAATGACCTTGCTCTTATTCACACTTACTCTCAGCTTTCTTCTTTCACACACTTTACCAAACTCAGTCACCAGCTTCTGCAGTTTCTCACATGAATCAGCCACCAGCGCTGTATCATCAGCGAACAATAACTGGCTCACTTCCCAAGCTCTCTCATCCACAACAGACTGCATACTTACCCCTTTCCAAAACTCTTGCATTCACCTCCCTAACAACCCCATCCATAAACAAATTAAACAACCATGGAGACATCCCGCACCCCAGCCGCAAACCAACAGTCACTGAGAACCAATCACTTTCCTCTCTTCCTACACGTACACATGCCTTACTAATAAAAACTTTTCACTGCTTCTAACAACTTGCCTCCCACACCATATATTCTTAATACCTTCCACAGAGCATCTCTATCAACTCTATCATCATATGCCTTCTCCAGATCCATAAATGCTACATACAAATCCATTTGCTTTTCTAAGTATTTCTCATACATTCTTCAAGTGAAGTGTTTTAGATATCTGGGAGTGGCCTTAGCAGCAGATGGAACCATGGAAGCAGAAGTGAGTCACAGGGTGGCGGAGGGGGTGAAGATTCTGGGAGCGTTGGAGAGTGTGTGGAAGGCAAAGACGTTATCTCAGAGAGCAAAAATAGGTAAGTTTGAAGGAACCGTAGTTCCAACAATGTTATATGGTTGCGAGGTATGGGCTATAAATAGGGTTGTACAGAGGAGGGTGGATGTGTTGGAAATTAAATGTTCGAGGACAATATGTGGTGTGAGGTAGTTTGATTAAGTAATGAAAGGGAATAAAAAGAGTGTGGTTGGGAGAAGAAGAGGGTGTATTGAAATGGTTTGGACACATGGAATGAGTCAGGAAAGATTGACAAAGAGGATATATATGTCAGAGGTGGAGGGAAGAAGGAAAAGCGGGAGACCAAATTGGAGGTGGAAGGATGAAGTGAAAAAGATTTTGAGTGATTGTGGCCTGAACATACAGGAGGGTGAAAGGCGTGCAAGGAATAGAGGGAACTGGAATGATGTGGTATACCAGG
This sequence comes from Panulirus ornatus, assembly GCF_036320965.1. Taxonomy (NCBI): domain Eukaryota; kingdom Metazoa; phylum Arthropoda; class Malacostraca; order Decapoda; family Palinuridae; genus Panulirus; species Panulirus ornatus. Next base: position 23,034,105 of record NC_092230.1, on the reverse strand, counting down.
GTCGACGTGCTGTCAATGGATGAACTAGGGTATGTGAAGCGTCTGGGGTAAACCATGGAAAGGTCTGTGTGGCCTGGAAGTGGAAAGGGAACTAAGGTTTCAGTGCATCACACATGACAACTAGAGAATGAGTGTGAACGAATGTGGCCTTTTTGTCTTTTTCTGGCAATACCTCACTGGAGGGGGGAGGGGATGGAATGTTGTTTACTGTGTGGCGAGGTGGCAATGGAAATTGATGAAGGCAACAAGTATGAAATGTTTTAGATATCTGAGAGTGGACTTGGCAGCAAATGTAACCATGGAAGGAGAAGTGAGTCATAAGGGGGTTAAGATTCTGGGAGTGATGAAAAATGTGTGGAAAGAGAATGTTATCTTGAAGAGCAAAAATGGGTGTCTGAAGGAATAGTGGTTCCGTGTTTCCAACAATATTACATGGCTGTGAGGCATGGGCTATAGATAGGGTTGTACGAAGGAGGGTGGATGTGTTGGAAATGAAATGCTCGAGGACAATATGTGGTGTGATCAAGTAAGTAATGAAAGGGTATGGGAGATGTGTAGTAATAAAAAGAGCGTAGTTGAGAGAGAAGAGGGTGTGTTGAAATGGTCTAGACGTATGGAGAAAATGTGTGAGGAAAGGTTGACAAAGAAGATATATGTGTCAGAGGTGGAGAGAACAAAGAGAAGCAGGAGACCAACTTGGAGGTGGAAGGATGAAGAGGAAAATATTTTGAGCAATCGGGGCCTGAACATGCAGGAAGGTGAGAGGTGTGCAAGGAATAGAGTGAATTGAAACGATCTGGTATACTGGGATCAATGTGCTCTTAATGGACTGAACCAGGACATGCAAAATGTCTGGGATAAACCATGAGAAGGTCCTGCGTCAGTGAGGTAGTACCAGGAAAGACAAAGAAAGGCCACACCTGCTCACACTCATTCTTCAGCTGTCATGTGTAATGCACTGAAACAACAGCTCCCTATCCACATCCAGACCCTACAGACCTTTCCATAGTTTACTCTGGACGTTTCAAATACCCTGGTTCAGTACAATGATGGCATATCGATCCCAGTATACCACATCATTCCAATTCACTCTATTCTGAGCACACCTTTCACCCTCCTGCATGTTCAGGCCCTGGTTGCTCAAAATCTTTTTCACTTCATGCTTGCACTTCCATTCTGGTCTCCCACTTCTCCTTGTACCCTCCATCTCTGGCACTTATATCCTCTTTGTTAAACTTTCCTCATTCATTCTCTCCTTATGTCCAAACCATTTCAACAAACTCTCCTCTCTTCTCTCAACCACACACCTTTTATTACCACACATTTCTCTTTCCCTTTCATCACTTACTTCATCAAACCACCTCACACCACATATTGTCCTCAAACACTTAATTTCCAAAACATCCACCCTCCTCTCCACAACCCTATCTATAGCCAATGCCTCACAACCCTACAATATTATTGGAACTACTATTCCTTTAAACACACCCATTTTTGCTCTCCAAGATAACACAAACAGAAAGGACTGTGGGGCCTGGATGTGGATAGGAGATGTGGTTTCAGTTCATTACACATCATGACAGATAGAGCATGGATATGAGCCGATGTGGCCTTTCTTCATCTGTTCCTGGCACCATCTCCCTAATGCAGGAATGGCGATCATGTGTGAAAAAAATAAAATGAAACGGCGTAAAGAACTTAATCTTCAGTAACATCATTGCTCTTTCATTATCAAGTCCAAATGTTCTCAGAATAGATATGAAAAAATATCATCCATACCAATGTGGCTTCTATATCCACTGAATAAACATTCCAACTACCAATTATCATAAGCACCTTAAAATATCAAAATTTCTCTCCATGGAAAATACAAACCTGACGCAACAAGGGATCTGCCATCATTTCACGAACCAAAATCCCTTCTGTCATATATTTGATCTGTGTAATTCCAGGACTGCTACAGTCATCAAAGCGTATGGAGTAGCCAACTTCCTTTCCAAGTATTACATCACACTCCTCTGCTACACGTTCTGCTAAAGTTGTGCAAGCCACACGGCGGGGCTGTGCTATGCCAATTAGTCCATCAGCTGCCCAACCTGCTTCTCTAAGATACTACAACAAAAGAATTCCAACTTCAGCATATCTTACAAGCAGAATTCAGAAAAAATTCTTTTATTCATCCAGGCATGAGAATCATAGTTTACTTCCTTGACAGCTGTAAATGTAGCACGGTTATTTTCTATATTATTTTGCCATGATTTTCCATGTACTCAAGTTATAACACTAAAATAAAACTTTATATACATTCTTTTTCAAAAGAAATATATAGCCCCATTGCATTCACTCACAGAAAACACCATTTCACACATCTTTTATGACCTACCCCAAGTATTCAACTTAAATCACTTCAACTAGGGTAACCAAAAACCATATCACAACTACATCATAAAACAAGTAATGATATAATTTTCCTGAATCATGAAAACCAAGAGGAGTCAAGTTTGTGTTCAGTCATCAAATTGGTTAATTTGAAAATCATTATAATACAGGAATTTCAAAGAAACATAAACAAGTAACAGTATACTAAAAAAGTACTAAAAGGCAAATAACAAAGGAATAATCTAGCATTAAAAAAGAACATATATTTACCTGAGGTATTTGTGTACTCTTTCCTGAACCTGTCTCCCCAATCACTACTGTAGTTCGGTACTTTTCCACCAAAAATAACAACTGGTTACGCACCGTAAACACTGGAAGTCGCTGACGTTGCTTTTCAATTGACAAAGAACGAAATGGATTGTATACAAATGTTGTTCCATTTGTATGATCAACATCACTACGATCCACTGAATAGATGTCATCACCTGAAAAATTTTTCATCTTAATAAATAAACTTGTATGAGGAAATATAATGTTTGAGGATGGCAGCAATTCATCCCTATAAGAGACTCAAGAAGTCCCCAAACATATGTTGCACAGACCCAATTCCATGCAAAAATTCAGAAAAAATATTGTTTAGCCACGATGTTGCTTAATCCTCACAATGCTAATGACTTTACCTAATGAGTTAAAGGTTCATGCCCTTATCTGAATCCCAAACTGAAGTTTGATTCCACCACTTTTCTATATCATTGGCATTCTCCCATCACAGCTGGTAAAATGTTCATGTGCCTCAGTCATACATACATCATCAAAAATGTCGAAGTAGGATGATTTGGGAACTTGACAATCATGTGAAATGTACAGCAAAGAGAGCAACTGATGAATTAAGACGTAAACATGGTAAAAAATTTTCTTTTATCATGGGTCCAGTGAATTTTCAGATGATCAATACAACTTGTGTCTCTGTAGGGACTGCAATAATGAATAAGACAAATTTTTTCATAATCAAAGCAGTCCTACTTTATAACCATTTTCATTAATATTTTTTCCCAAATTCACTGTTTCATGTGTTGACAAGGTAGCACCAGGAACAGACAAAGAAAAGGCGTCATTCTCTGACATATGTACATTCTCTAGCCATTGTGAAATACATCAAAATGACAACCCCCCTATCCACAACTAGCTTGACCCCACACTCTTTTCTCTGGTTTCCCCCAGCTGCTTCATATGCCTTTGTTCAGTCCACCAACAGCATGTTATCCTTAATATGTCACATTGCTCCACTCTATCTCATGCACACCTTTCACCCTCCCACATATGCAGGCCCTGGCCATTCAAAATATATTTCACTTCATTCTTCAATATCCAGGTAATCTCCCCTTTCTTTTGTCCTCAACAATCTCTCCTCACTCATTCTCTACATTTGTCCAAACCACCTCAGCACACTCTCTGGCTCTCTCAATTACATCCTTTTGATTACCATACCTCTGTCTCACCCTTTTATCACTTACTCGATCAAACCACCTCAATTAACATACCTTCCTTAAACATTACATTCCAACATATCTGCCCTTCTCATCTACTGACTATGCTTTATATCCATTACAAGAATGCTGGGATTACTATGCCTTCAACCATACCAATTTCTTACCCTTTCCTTTTTACCCTTAGCGAGGAAGCGCAAAGAAAGACTAAAGAATGGCCCAGCCCACCCACATACACATATATATACAAAATTGCCCACAAAGGCACATATACATACCTATACATTTCAACATGTACATACATATACATACACAGACATATACATATATACACATGTACATATTCATACCCATATCAATCTAGAGTTTACTTTCTTACACTTTATTACATACTCCCACCACTCCTGTTTCTGGAGTAGTGCTACTCCTTCCCTAGCTCTCGTCCTCTCACTAACCCTACACTTTACTCCCAAGACATTCCCAAACAACTCTTACCCTTTACCCTTGAGCTTCGTTTCACTCAGAGCCAAAACATCCTGGGCATAAGAAGAAAGACAATGAGAGGCAAGTGTTTTGGGAGCAGCTGAGTGAGTGTGTTAGGAGTTTTGATGCACGAGACCGGGTTATAATGATGGGCGATTTGAATGCAAAGGTGAGTTATGTGGCAGTTGAGGGTATAATTGGTGTACAAGGGGTGTTCAGTGTTGTGAATGGAAATGGTGAAGAGCCTGTAGATTTATGTGCTGAAAATGGACTGGTGATTAGCAATACCTGGGGATAGGGGAGAAAGAATACTTCCCACGCATTCCTCATGTGTCGTAGAAGGCGACTAAAGGGGACGGGAGTGGGGGCTAGAAACCCTCTCCTCCTTGTATTTCAACTTTCTAAAAGGGGAAACAGAAGAAGGAGTCACACTGGGAGTGCTCATCCTCCTCGAAGGCTCAGATTGGGGTGTCTAAAGGTGTGTGGATATAACCACGATGAGAAAAAAGGAGAGAGAGGTAGCATGTTTGAGGAAAGGAACCTGGATGTTTTGGCTCTGAGTGAAATGAAGCTCAAGGGTACAGGGGAAGAGTGGTTTGGGAATGTCTTGGGAGTAAAGTCAGGGGTTAGTGAGAGGACAAGAGCAAGGGAAGGAGTAGCACTTCTCCTGAAACAGGAGTGGTGGGAGTATGTCATTGAGTGCAAGAAAGTAAACTCGAGATTGATATGGGTAAAACTGAAAGTTGATGGAGAGAGATGGGTGATTATTGGTACATATGCACCTGGCATGAGAAGAAAGATCATGAGGCAAGTGTTTATGGAGCAGCTGAATGAGTGTGCTAGTGGGTTTGATGCACGAGACTGGGTTATAGTGATGGGTGATTTGAATGCAAAGGTGAGTAATATGGCAGTTGAGGGAATATTTGGTATACATGGGGTGTTCAGTGTTGTAAATGGAAATGGTGAAGAGCTTGTAGATTTATGAGCTGAAAAAGGACTGGTGATTGGGAATACATGGTTTAAAAAGAGAGATATGCATAAGTATACGTATGTAAGTAGGAGAGATGGCCAGAGAGTGTTATTGGATTACGTGTTCATTGTTGGCGCACGAAAGAGAGACTTTTGGATGTTAATGTGCTGAGAGGTGCAACTGGAGGGATGTCTGATCATTATTTTAAGGGGGCGAAGGTGACAATTTGTAGAGATTTTCAGAAAAGAAGAGAACGTTGGGGTGAACAGAGTGGTGAGAGTGAGCAAGCTTGGGAAGGAGACTTGTGTGAGGACGTACCAGGAGACTGAATACAGAATGGAAAAAGGTGAGAAGAAAAGACGTAAGGGGAGTGGGGGAGGAATGGGATGTATTTAGGGAAGCAGTGATGGCTTGCACAAAAGATGCTTGTGGCATGAGATGCGTGGGATGGGCAGATTAGAAAGGGTAGTGAGTGGTGGGATGAAGAAGTAAGATTATTTGTGAAAGAGAAGAGAGAGGCATTTGGACGATTTTTGCAGGGAAATAATGCAAATGAGTGGGAGATGTATAAAAGAAAGAGGCAGGTCAAGAGAAAGGTGCAAGAGGTGAAAAAGAGGGCAACTGAGAGTTGGGGTGAGAGAGTATCATTAAATTTTAGGGAGAATAAAAAGATGTTTTGGAAGGAGGTAAATAAAGTGCGTAAGACAAGGGAGCAAATGGGAACTTCAGTGAAGGGGGCTAATGGGGAGGTGATAAAAAGTAGTGGTGATGTGAAGAGGAGATGGAGCAAGTATTTTGAAGGTTTGTTGAATGTGTTTGATGATACAGTGGCATATATAGGGTGTTTTGGTCGAGGTGGTGTGCAAAGTGAGAGGGTTAGGGAAAATGATTTGGTAAACAGAGAAGAGGTAGTAAAAGCTTTGCGGAAGATGAAAGCCGGCAAGGCAGCGGGTTTGTATGGTACTGTAGTGGAATTTATTAAAAAAGTGGGTGACTATTGTTGACTGGTTGGTAAGGTTATTTAATGTTTGTATGATTCATGGTGAGGTGCCTGAGGACTGGCGGAATGCTTGCATAGTGCCATTGTACAAAGGCAAAGGGGATAAGAGTGAGTGCTCAAATTATAGAGGTATAAGTTTATTGAGTATTAGTGTTAAATTATATGGGAGGGTATTGATTGAGAGGATGAAGGCATGTACAGAGCATCAGATTGGGGAAGAGCAGTGTGGTTTCAGAAGTGGTAGAGGATGTGTGGATCAGGTGTTTGCTTTGAAGAATGTATGTGAGAAATACTTAGAAAAGCAAATGGATTTGTATGTAGCATTTATGGATCTGGAGAAGGCATATGATGATAGAGTTGATAGAGATGCTCTGTGGAAGGTATTAAGAATATATGGTGTGGGAGGCAAGTTGTTAGAAGCAGTGAAAAGTTTTTATCGAAGATGTAAGGCATGTGTACGTGTAGGAAGAGAGGAAAGTGATTGGTTCTCAGTGAATGTAGGTTTGCAGCAGGGGTGTGTGATGTTTCCATGGTTGTTTAATTTGTTTATGGATGGGGTTGTTAGGGAGGTGAATGCAAGAGTTTTGGAAAGAGGGGCAAGTATGCAGTCTGTTGTGGATGAGAGAGCTTGGGAAGTGAGTCAATTGTTTGCTGATGATACAGCGCTGGTGGCTGATTCATGTGAGAAACTGCAGAAGCTAGTGACTGACTTTAGTAAAGTGTGTGAAAGAAGAAGGCTGAGAGTAAATGTGAATAAGAGTAAGGTTATTAGGTACAGTAGGGTTGAGGGTCAAGTCAATTGGGAGGTAAGTTTGAATGGAGAAAAACTGGAGGAAGTGAAGTGTTTTAGATATCTGGGAGTGGATTTGGCAGCGGATGGAACCATGGAAGTGGAAGTGAATCATAGGGTGGGGGAGGGGGCGAAAATTCTGGGAGCCTTGAAGAATGTGTGGAAGTTGAGAACATTATCTAGGAAAGTAAAATGGGTATGTTTGAAGGAAAAGTGGTTCCAACAATGTTGTATGGCCGCGAGGCGTGGGCTATGGATAGAGTTGTGCACAGGAGGGTGGCTGTGCTGGAAATGAGATGTTTGAGGACAATACGTGGTGTGAGGTGGTTTCATCAAGTAATAATAGGATAAGAGAGATGTGTGGTAATAAAAAGTGTGTGGTTGAGAGAGCAGAAGAGGGTGTTTTGAAATGGTTTGGTCACATAGAATGAGTGAGGAAAGATTGACAAAGAGGATATATGTGTCATAGGTGGAGGGAACGAGGAGAAGTGGGAGGCCAAATTGGAGGTGGAAAGATGGAGTGAAAAAGATTTTGAGTGATCAGGGCCTAAACATTGAGGAGGGTGAAAGGCGTGCAAGGAATAGAGTGAACTGGAACGATGTGGTATACCAGGGTCGACGTGCTGTCAATGGATTGAACCAGGGCATGTGAAGTGTCTGGGGTAAACCATGGAAAGTTCGGTGGGGCCTGGATGTGGAAAGGGAGCTGTGGTTTCGGTGCATTATTACATGACAGCTAGAGACTGACTGTGAACGGATGGGGCCTTTGTTGTCTTTTCCTAGCACTACCTCGCACACATGAGGGGGGAGGGTGTTGTTATTCCATGTGTTTTAGGGTGGTAATGGGAATGAATAAAGGCAGACAGTATGAATTATGTACATGGGTATATATGTATATGTCTGTGTGTGTATATATATGTATACATTGAGATGTATAGGTATGTATATGTGCTGTGTGTGGACGTGTAGGTATATAGATATGCATGTGGGTGGGTTGGGCCATTCTTTCGTCCGTTTCCTTGCGCTACCTCGCAAACGCAGGAGACAGTGACAAAGCAAAATAATAATAATAATAAACATAAGTATACATATGTAAGTAGGAGAGATGGCCAGAGAGCATTACTGGATTAGGTGTTAATTGACAGGCGCGCAAAAGAGAGACTTTTGGATGTTAATGTGGAAAGAGTTGCAACTGGAGGGATCTCTGTTCATTATCTTGTGGAGAAGAAGGTGATGATTTGTAGAGGTTTTCAGAAAAGAAGAGAGAATGTTGGGGTGAAGAGAATGGTGAGAGTAAGTGAGCTTGGGAAGGACACTTGTCTGAGGAAGTACCAGGAGAGACTGAGTACAGAATGGTAAAAGGTGAGAACAAAGGACGTAAGGGGAGTGGGGGAGAAATGGGATGTATTTAGGGAAGCAGTGATGGCTTGCGCAAAAGATGCTTGTGGCATGAGAAGCGTGGGAGGTGGGCAGATTAGAAAGGGTAAAGTGGTGGGATGAAGAAGTAAGATTATTAGTGAAAGAGAAGAGAGAGGTATTTGGACGATTTTTGCAGGGAAATAATGCAAATGAGTGGGAGATGTATAAAAGAAAGAGGCAGGAGGTCAAGAGAAAGGTGTAAGAGGTGAAAAAGAGGGCAAATGAGAGTTGGGGTGAGAGAGTATCATTAAATTTTAGGGAGAATAAAAAGATGTTTTGGAAAGAGGTAAATAAAGTGCATAAGACAAGGGAACAAATGGGCACATAAATGAAGGGGGCTAATGGGGAGGTGATGTGAGAAGGAGATGTGAGTATTTTGAAGGTTTGTTTGTTTTGGTCAAGGTGGTGTGCAAAGTGAGAGGGTTAGGGAGATTGATTTGGTAAACAGAGAAGATGTAGTAAAAGTTTGCGGAAGATGAAAGCCGGCAATGCAGCGGGTTTGGATGGCATTGCAATGGAATTTATAAAAAAGGGGGTGACTGTGTTGTTGACTGGTTCATAAGGTTATTTAATGTATGTACGACTCATGGTGAGGTGCCTGAGGATTGACGGAATGCTTGCATAGTGCCATTGGACATAGGCAAAGGGGATAAGAGTGAGTGCTCAAATTAAAGAGGTATAAGTTTGTTGAGTATTCCTGGGAAATTATATGGGAGGGCTTTGAGTGAGTGGGTGAAGGCATGTACAGAGCATCATATTGGGTGGTTTCAGAAGTGGTAGAGGATGTGTGGATCAGGTGTTTGCTTTGAAGAATGTATGAGAAATACTTAGAAAAGCAAAAGGATTTGTACGTAGCACTTATGGATGTGGAGAGGGCATATGATAGAGTTGATAGAGATGCTCTGTGGAAGGTATTAAGAATATATGGTGTGGGAGGTAAGTTGCTAAAAGCAGTGAAAAGTTTCTGTCAAGGATGTAAGGCATGTGTATGTGTAGGAAGAGAGGAAAGTGATCAGTTCTCAGTGAATGTCAGCTTGTAGCAGGGCTGCGTGATGTCTCCATGGCTGTTTAATTTGTTTACGGATGGGGTTGTTAGGGAGGTGAATGCAAGACTTTTGGAAAGAGGGGCAAGTATGCAGTCTGTTGTGGATGAGAGAGCTTGGGAAGTGAGTCAGTTGTTGTTCGCTGATGATAGAGCACTGGTGGCTGATTCGGGTGAGGAACTGCAGAAGCTGGTGACTGAGTTTGGTAAAGTGTGTGAAAGAGGAAAGCTGAGAGTAAATGTGAATAAAAGCAAGGTTATAAGATACAGTAGGGTTGAGGGACAAGTCAACTGGGAGGTAAGGATGGAACCATGGAAGCAGAAGTGAGTCACAGAGTGGGGGAGGGGGCAAAAGTTCTGGAGTGTTGAAAAATGTGTGGAAGTCGAGAACGTTATTGGAAAACAAAAATGGGTATGTTTGAAGGAATAGTGGTTCCAACAATGTTATATGGTTGCAAGGCATGGGCTATAGATAGAGTTGTGCGGAGGAGGGTGGATATGCTGGAAATGAGATGTTTGAGGACAATCTTTTGTGGTGTGAGGTGGTTTGATCGAGTAAGTAATAAAAGGGTAAGAGAGATGTGTGGTAATAAAAAGAGTGTGGTTGAGAGAGCAGAAGAGGGTATTTTGAAATGGTTTGGTCACATGGAGAGAATGAGTGAGGAAAGATTGACAAAGAAGATATATGTGTCTAAGTTGCAGGGAACGAGGAGAAGTGGGAGACCAAATTGGAGGTGGAAGGATAGAGTGAAAAAGATTTTGAGTGATCAGGGCCTGAACATGCACAATGGTGAAAGGTATGCAAGGAATAAAGTGAATTGGAACGATGTGGTATACCGGGGTCGATGTGCTGTCAATGGATTGAACCAGGGCATGTGAAGCATCAGGGGTAAACCATGGAAAGTCTTGTGGGGCCTGAATGTGGAAAGAGAGCTGTGGTTTCAGTGCATCATACATGACAGCTAGAGACTGAGTGAGAACGAATGTGGCCTTTGTTGTCTTTCCCTAGCACTACCTAGTGCACATGCAGGGGGAAGGGGTTGTCATTTCATGTGTGGTGGGGTGGCGACGGAAATGAATGAGGGCAGACAGTATGAATTATGTACGTATGTATATATGTACATAAGGCTCAGATTGGGGTGTCTAAATATGTGTGAATGTAACCAAGATGAGAAAAAAGGAGAGAGAGGTAGCATGTTTGAGGAAAGGAACCTGGATGTTTTGGCTCTGAGTGAAACGAAGCTCAAGGGTACAGGGGAAGAGTGGTTTGGGAATGTCTTGGGAGTAAAGTCAGGGGTTAGTGAGAGGACAAGAGCAAGGGAAGGAGTAGCACTACTCCTGAAACAGGAGTTGTGGGAGTATGTGATAGAGTGTAAGAAAGTAAATTCTAGATTGATATGGGTAAAACTGAAAGTTGATGGAGAGAGATGGGTGATTATTGGTGCATATGCACCTGGGCATGAGAAGAAAGATCATGAGAGGCAAGTGTTTTGGGAGCAGCTGAATGAGTGTGTTAGTGGTTTTGATGCACAAGACCGGGTTATAGTGATGGGTGATTTGAATGCAAAGGTGAATAATGTGGCAGTTGAGGGAATAACTGGTATACATGGGGTGTTCAGTGTTGTAAATGGAAATGGTGAAGAGCTTGTAGATTTATGTGCTGAAAAAGGACTGGTGAGTGGGAATACCTGGTTTAAAAAGCGAGATATACATAAGTATACGTATGTAAGTAGGAGAGATGGCCAGAGAGTTATTGGATTACGTGTTAAATGATAGGTGCGCGAAAGAGAGACTTTTGGATGTTAATGTCCTAAGAGGTGCAACTGGAGGGATGTCTGATCATTATCTTGTGGAGGTGAAGGGGAAGATTTGTAGGGGTTTCCAAAAAAGAGGAGAGAATCTTGGGGTAAACAGAGTGGTGAGAGTAAGTGAGCTTGGGAAGGACACTTGTCTGAGGAAGTACCAGGAGAGACTGAGTACAGAATGGAAAAAGGTGAGAACAAAGGAGATAAAGGGAGTGGGGGAGGAATGGGATGTATTTAGGGAACAGTGATGGTTGCGCAAAAAGATTTTTTCTTGTGGCATGAGAAGGTGGGAGGTGGGTGAAATTAGAAAGGGTAGGGAGTGTGGGATGAAGAAGTAAGATATAAATGAAAATGAAGAGAGGAGAGGATTTGGACGATTTTTTGCAGGGAAAAAACAATGCAATGAGGGGGGAGATGTATAAAAGAAAGAGGCAGGAGGTCAAGAAAAAAGGTGCAAGAGGTGAAAAAAAGGGCAAATGAGATTGGGTGAGAGATATATTAAATTTTAGGGAGAATAAAAAGATGTTTGGAAGGAGGTAAATAAAGTGCGTTAAAGAAAAGGGGAGAAAAGGGGAAACTTAAAGTGAAGGGGGCTAAGGGGAAAGGAAAAATAAAAAATTTGTGGTGAGGAAAAAGGGAGATGGAGTGAGTTTTTTTTAAAGGTTTGTTGAATGTTTTGATGTTTAAAGGGGCAAATATAGGTTTTTTGGGTCGAGGGGGGGTTTGGAAAAAGTGAGGGGGTTTTGGGGAAAAATGTTTTGGGTTTAAAAAAGAAGAGGTAGAAAAAAGCTTTGGGGAAAAGAGGGAAAGCCGGCAAGGCAGCGGGTTTTTTGGTTTGGAATTGAAAGTGGTTTTTAAATTAAAAAAAAAAGGGGGTGACGAAATTTTTGGACGGGTTTGGAAGGGTTTTTATTTTTTTAAAATGTATGACCATGGTGGGGTTTGCCGGAGGTTTGGGCGGAATGCTTGATAGTCCCCCCATTGTACAAAGGAAAAGGGGATAAGAGTGAGTGCTCAAATTAAAGGGGTTATAATTTTTGTTGTTTTTAAATTATATGGGAGGGTATTGTTGAAGGGGGGAAGGCATTACGGGAGCATAGTTTGGGGGAAAAGGGGGCAGTGGGGTTTTAAGAAGGGGTTTTGAGGATTTTGGGGGCCCAGGTTTTTTTTTTAAAAAGGGGGAATGTATGTGAGAAATACTTAGAAAAGAAAAATGGATTTGAATGTAGCTTTTTGGGTTTCTGGAAAGGGGGCATTTGATCGAGTTGATAAAATGTTTGTGGAAGGGTTTTTAAGAATATATGGTGTGGGGGGGCCAAAGTTTTTAGAAGCAAAAAAATTTTTTTATCGGGGATGAAAGGCATGTTTTTCTTTGTAAGGGAAGGGAAGAGAAAAAGGGGATTGGTTCTCAGTGAATGTAGGTTTGCGGCGGGGTTTGTGTGATGTTTCCTTTGGTTTTTTAAATTTTGTTTTTTGGATGGGGTTGTTAGGGAGGTAAATGCAAAAAATTTTGGAAAGGGGGGGGCAATTTTATGAAGTTGTTGTGGATGAGAGAGTTTGGGGAAAGGTGAGTCAGTTTTTGGTTCGTAAAGATACAGCGTTTGGGGGGCTGTTCATGTGGGGGAAACTGCAAAGCTGGTGACTGATTTTGGGTTTTAAAGTGTTTTGAAAGAAAAAATTTTTAAGAGAAAAATGTAAAATAAGAGAAGGGTTATTAGGTTTTCAGTGGGGGTTTAGGGTCAAGTCAATTGGGAGGTAAGTTTGAATGGAGAAAAAAATTTGGGGAAGTAAAGTGTTTTGATATCTGGGGGTGGATTTGGCAGCGGGGTGGAACCATGGAAGGGAAATGAATCAAAAGGGTGGGGGAGGGGGGCCCAAAATTCCCGGGAAACCTTTGGGAAGTTTTGGGGGTCGGGAACATTATCTCGGGAAAAAAAAAATGGGTATGTTTGGGAAAAAAAGGGAAAAAGTGGGGGTTTTTAAAAATGTTGTATGGTTCGAAGGGGGGTGGGCTATTGGGTAGAGTTGTGGCAGGGGGGTGGATGTGCTGGGGGAAAAGAGATGTTTGAGGGGCAATAGTGGTGTGAGGTGGTTTTTATCGGTAAATAATGTAAGGGGTAAAGGATGGTGGTGGAATAAAAAAAGGCGGGGTTTAGAAAAGCAGAAGGGGGGTGTTTTGAAATGGTTTGGGCACATAAAAAATGAGTGAGGAAAGTTGACAAAAAGGAATATGTGTCGGGGGTGGAGGGAACGAAAGGGGAAGTGGGAGACCAAAAATTTGGGGGTGGAAAGATGGAAATGAAAAAAATTTTTAGTGATTGGGGCCCTGAACAACAGGGGGGTGGAAAAGGGGGGAAAAAGGGGGAAAAAGTGAAATTTGGGCGATTGGTTTTACCGGGGTTAAAGTGCTGTCAATGGATTGAACCCGGGGATTGAAGCGTCTGGGGGGAAACCATGGAAAAAATTCTTGGGGCCTGGATTGGAAAGGGAGCTGTGGTTTTCGGGCATTATTCATGCAGTTTTAAAACTGGGGGAACGAATGGGGCCCTTTTTTTTGTCTTTTCCTAGCGCTACCCCCCCATAAAGGGGGGGGGGGGTTGGTTTTTTCCCTTTGTGGGAGGGGGGATTTTTTTAAAAAATAAAGGGGGGAAAAGTTGAATTTTGGGGCTTTTTTTTATTTTGTTTGTCTGTGTGTGTTAAAATATGGGTTTTCAATTTAGATGTAAGGTATGGGTTTTTTGCGTGTGGGGGACGTGATGTTTTTATACATTTGGGGGGGGGGGTGGGTTGGGGGCCCCTTTTTTTCTGTTTCCTTTTCCTACCTCGCAAATGGGGGGAAAAGCAAAAAACCAAAAAAAAATAAAAAAATAAATATAGGGAATGTCCTTTGGGGGTAAAGGGGCAGGGGTTAGTTTAAAAGGAAAAAGACAAGGGAAGGAAAAGCAAAATCCCCCTGAAACAGGAAATTGTTTGGGAGTAAAGTTTAAAAGGGGTAAGAAAGTAAATTCAGAATTAAAATGGGTAAAACCCGAAATTGATGGGGAGAGATTGGGGGATTAAATTTGGGGAAATATGCACCTGGCCCTTTTAAAAAAGAAAGATCATGAAGGCAAATGTTTTGGGGGAGCAGCGAATGAGTGTGTTTTGTGGTTTTTAAGCACAAACCGGGGTTTTAGTGAGGGTGATTTTTAATGCAAAGGTGAGTAATTGGCATTTTTAGGGAATAATTTGGGATACATGGGGGGTTCAGTGTTTTTAAAAGGAAATGGTGAAGAACTTGTAGATTTATGTGCAAAAAAAAGGGCTGGTTTAGTGGGAATAAACCCGGTTTAAAAAGCGAGATATACATAAAATTTTAAAGTATGTAAGTAGGGAGAGATGGCCAGAGAGCATTATGGATTAGGGGTTAAAAAAAACAAGGGGCGCCCAAAAAAGGGACTTTTTGGGGTTAAAGGGAAAAAGTTTCAACTGGAGGGGTGTCTAAACATTTTCTTGTGGGGGGGAAGGGAAGGGGAAATTTTGAAGGGGTTTTTCCCAAAAAAAGGGGAAGAATTTGGGGGGAAAAGGGTGGTGGGGGAGTAAATGGGCTTTTTGGGGAAAACCTTTTCGAAGGAAGTACCAAAAGGGGGGAAATGAGTACAGAATGGGAAAAAGGGGAAACAAAGGAATAAAGGGGAAAGGGGGAGGAATGGGAAAGTAATTTTTTGGGAACAGTTATGGGTTGCGCAAAAGAAAGCTTGTGGCATGAAAACGTGGGAGGAGGGTTGATTTTGAAAGGGTAGGAAATGGGGGATGAAGAAAATAAGATTATTTTGGGGAAAAGAGAAGAGAGAGGGCATTTGGAAAAGATTTTTTGCCCCGGGGAAAAAATTGCAAATTGGGGGTGGGAAAATGTAAAAAGAAAAAAGGCAGGTCAAGGAAAAAGGGGCAAGAGGTGAAAAAAAGGGCAAATGAGAGTTGGGGTGAGAGAGTTTTCCCTTTAAAATTTTTGGGAGAATAAAAAGATGTTTTGGAAGGGGGGTAAATAAAGGGTAAGACAAGGGGAGCAAATTGGGGAAATTCAGTGAAGGGGGCAATGGGAGGTTTTATAAAAAATAGTGGGGAAGTGAAAAAGGGGAGGGGTGAGAAAAAGAAGGTTTGTTGAATGTGTTTGATGATAAGTGGCAATAAAAGGTGGGTTTTTTCCCAGGTGGTTTTGCAAAGTGAGGGGGGTTAGGGAAAATGATTTTGGGAAACAGAGAAAAGGTAAAAAAAGCTTTCAAAAATGAAAGCCGGCAAGGCAGCAGGTTTGGATGGATTGCAATGGAATTTATAAAAAAAAGGGGGGGACTGTATGTTGACTGGTTTTGGGAAAAGGTTTTAATTTTAAAGAAGGGAAAAGGGATTGGTTGGGGAGCAGGTTTAATTGGCGGAATGCTTGCATTTTTTTCCCTTTTACAAAGGCAAAGGGGATAAGAGTGATTCTCCCCAAAAAAAGAGGTAAAAGTTTGTTGAGTATTTCCCGGGGAAATTAAATGGGGGGGTATTGAATTTAGAGGGTGAAGGCTTTTAAAGCAAACAAATTGGGGAAGAGAGTGGGTTTAAAAAGTGGGGAGAGGATTGTAAAACAGGTGTTTTTCTTTGAAGAATGAAAAAGAAAATACTTAGAAAAGGGAAATGGATTTGTATTTAGCATTTATGGACTGGGGAAGGGATATGATAAAGTTGATAGAGATGCTTGTGGGAAAGGGTTTAAAAAATATAAAGGTGTGGAGGCAGTTTTTAGAAGCAGGAAAAAATTTTTTCGAGGGTGTAAGGCATGTGTACGTGTAGGGAAAAAGGAAAGTGAATTTGGGTTTTCCCGTGAAAGTAAAGGGTTTCGGGAGGGGGGTGTGATGTCTCCATGGTTTTTTAAATTTTTTTATGGATGGGGTTTTTTAGGGGGGTGAATGCAAGAAATTTTTGGGAAAAAGGGGCAAGTATGAAATCTGTTTTTGGGGGTGAGAGAGCTTGGGGGGGGGGGGGGAGTCAGTTGTTGTTCCCTGATGAACAGCGCTGGTGGGGTAAATTTATGTGAGAAACTGCAGAAGCTGGTGACTGAGTTTGGTAAAGTGTGTGAAAAGAAGAAAGTTAAGAGTAAATGTAAATAAGAGCAAGGTTAATAGGTACAGTAGGGTTGAGGGTCAAGTCAATTGGGAGGTAAGTTTGAATGGAGAAAAACTGGAGGAAGTAAAGTGTTTTAGATATCTGGGAGTGGATTTGGCAGCGGATGGAACCATGGAAGTGGAAGTGAATCATAGGGTGGGGGAGGGGGCGAAAGTTCTGGAAGCCTTGAAGAATGTTTGGAAGTCGAGAACATTATCTCAGAAAGCAAAAATGGGTATGTTTGAAGGAATAGTGGTTCCAACAATGTTGTATGGTTACGAAGCGTGGGCTATGGATAGAGTTGTGTGCAGGAGGTGAATGTGTCTTGGAAATGAGATGTTTGAGGACAATACGTGGTGTGAGGTGGTTTGATCGTGTAAATAAGTAAGGGTAAGAAA
Organism: Panulirus ornatus; assembly: GCF_036320965.1. Taxonomy (NCBI): domain Eukaryota; kingdom Metazoa; phylum Arthropoda; class Malacostraca; order Decapoda; family Palinuridae; genus Panulirus; species Panulirus ornatus. The sequence goes on along the minus strand of NC_092230.1, from coordinate 23,017,208 downwards.
TGAGTGGAAATAAAAAGAGTGCAGTTGAGAGAGCAGAAGAGGATGTTTTGAAATGGTTTGGTCACATAGAATGAGTGAGGAAAGATTGACAAAGAGGATATATGTGTCAGAGGTGGAGGGAACGAGGAGAAGTGGGAGACCAAATTGGAGGTGGAAAGATGGAGTGAAAAAAATTTTGAGTGATTGGGGCCTGAACATGCAGGAGGGTGAAAGGCGTGCAAGGAATAGAGTGTATTGGAACGATGTGGTATACCGGGGTCAACGTGCTGTCAATGGATTGAACCAGGCATGTGAAGCGTCTGGGTAAACCATGAAATTCTGTGGGCATTGATGTTGAAGGAGCGTGTATCGGTTCTCATTACATGACAGCTAGAGACTGAGTGAGAACGAATGTGGCCTTTGTTGTCTTTTCCTAGCGCTACCTCGCACACAATGAGGGGTAGGGGTGTTAATCCCTGTGTGGCGGAGGGTGTATGGGAAAAAATCAAGGCAGACAGTATGAATTATGTACATTTTGTATATATGTATATGTCTGTGAGTGTGTATATATAAGTTTGTACAATGAATATACAGTATGAATATTTGCGTGTGGTGGACGTGAAGTATATACATTTGTATGTGGGTGGGTTGGGCCATTCTTTCGTCTGTTTCCTTGCACTACCTCGCTAACATGGGAGACAGCAACATAGCAAAATAATAATAATAGCATATATGTATGTCTGTGTGTGTATATATATGTATACGCTGAGATGTCTCCTGCACGACAAAGGAAAATAAACAATAAATAAATAAACGTTGAGATGTATAGGTATGTATATGTGCATGTCTGGACGTGTATGTATATACATGTGCATCTAGGTGGGTTGGGCCATTCTCTCATCTGTTTCCTTGCGCTACCTCTCTAACGCAGGAGACAGCGACAAAGTAAATAAAATACATAAATAACATTCATACATCTGCCTTCATCCATTCCCTCTGACACTCTGCAAACATTAAATGGCACCTCCTCCCCCTGCACCACGCGCGAGGTACCCCAGGAAAAGGCAACAAAGGCCACATTAGTTCACACTCAGTCTCTACTGTCTGTGGTAATGCACTGAAACCACAGCTCCCTTTACACATCCAGGCCCAACAAAACTTTCCATGGTTTACCCAAGACGCTTCACATGCCCGGTTCAATCCATTGACAGCACATCGATTCTGGTATGCCACATCGTTCCAAGTCACTCTATTCCTTGCAACGCCTTCTCCCTCCTGTATGTTCAGGCCCCGGACCGCTCAAAAACTTTTCATTCCATCATTTCACACCTCCATTTTTTGGTCTCCCACTTCTCCACGATCCCTTCACCTCTGACACATATATCCTCTTTGTCCATCCACTCCTCACTCATTCTCTCCATGTGACCAAACCAATTCAATACACCCTCTTCTGCTCTCTCTACCACACTCTTTTTTATTACCAACACCTCCTCTCTTAACGAGTTCATTACTTCTTTGATCAAACACTTACCACACAAAGTCCTTAAAAAGTCTCATTTCCAACACAGCCACCCTCCTCCGAACAACCCTATCCATAGCCCATGCCTAGAAACCATATAACATTGTTGGAACCATTATTCCTTCAAACACACCCATCTTTGCCTCCGAAAAAACGTTCTGGCCTTCCACACATTCTTCAATGCTCCCAGAATCTTTGCCCACTCCCCACCCACTGACTCGCTTCTGTTTCCAAGATTCCATACGCTGAGAGTAAATGTGAATAAGAGCATGGCTATTAGGTTCATCAGGGTTGAGGGACAAGTTAATTGGGAGGCAAGTTTGAATGGAAAAAACTGGAGGAAGTGAAGTGTTTTAGATATCTGGGAGTGGATTTAGCAGCAGGTTTGGATGGCATTGCAGTGGAATTCATTAAAAGAGGGGAAGACTGTGTTGTTGACTGGTTGGTGAGAATATTCAATGTATGTATGGTTCATGGTGAAGTGCCTGAGGATTGGCAGAATGCATGCAATAGTGCCACTGTACAAAGGCAGAGTGGATGAAGGTGAAGGCTCAAATTACCGAGGTATAAGTTTGTTCAGTATTCCTGGGAAATTATATGGGAGGGTATTGATTGAGAGGGTGAAGGCATGTACAGAGCATCAGATTGGGGAACCCCCCCCCATGCAGTGTGGTTTCAGAAGTGGTAGAGGATGTGTGGATCAGGTGTTTGCTTTGAAGAATGTATGTGAGAAATACTTAGAAAAGCAAATGGATTTGTATGTAGCATTTATGGATCTGGAGAAGGCATATGATGATAGAGTTGATAGAGATGCTCTGTGGAAGGTATTAAGAATATATGGTGTGGGAGGCAAGCTGTTTAGAAGCAGTGTTGATATAGTTTTTATTTGAAGATGTTAGGCTTGTGTACGCCTGTAGGAAGAGAGGAAAGTGATTGGTTCTCAGTGAATGTAGGTTTGCAGCAGGGGTGTGTGATGTTTCCATGGTTGTTTAATTTGTTTATGGATGGGGTTGTTAGGGAGGTGAATGCAAGAGTTTTGGAAAGAGGGGCAAGTATGCAGTCTGTTGTGGATGAGAGAGCTTGGGAAGTGAGTCAATTGTTTGCTGATGATACAGCGCTGGTGGCTGATTCATGTGAGAAACTGCAGAAGCTAGTGACTGACTTTTAGTAAAGTGTGTGAAAGATGAAAGCTGAGAGTAAATGTGAATAAGAGTAAGGTTATTAGGTACAGTAGGGTTGAGGGTCAAGTCAATTGGGAGGTAAGTTTGAATGGAGAAAAACTGGAGGAAGTGAAGTGTTTTAGATATCTGGGAGTGGATTTGGCAGCGGATGGAACCATGGAAGTGGAAGTGAATCATAGGGTGGGGGAGGGGGGCGAAAATTCTGGAGCCTTGAAGAATGTGTGGAAGTTGAGAACATTATCTAGGAAAGTTAAAATGGGTATGTTTGAAGGAAAAGTGGTTCCAACAATGTTGTAATGGCCGCGAGGCGTGGGCTATGGATAGAGTTGTGTGCAGGAGGGTGGATGTGCTGGAAATGAGATGTTTGAGGACAATACGTGGTGTGAGGTGGTTCATCAAGTAATAATAGGATAATAGAGATGTGTGGTAATAAAAAGAGTGTGGTTGAGAGAGCAGAAGAGGGTATTTTGAAATGGTTTGGTCACATAGAATGAGTGAGGAAAGATTGACAAAGAGGATATATGTGTCAGAGGTGGAGGGAACGAGGAGAAGTGGAGGCCAAATTGGAGGTGGAAAGATGGAGTGAAAAAAATTTTGAGTGATCAGGGCCTAAACATTGAGGAGGGTGAAAGGCGTGCAAGGAATAGAGTGTATTGGAACGATGTGGTATACCGGGGTCGATGTGCTGTCAATGGATTGAACCAGGGCATGTGAAGTGTCTGGGGTAAACCATGGAAAGTTCTGTGGGGGCCTGATGTGGAAAGAGAGCTGTGGTTTCAGTGCATCATACATGACAGCTAGAGACTGAGTGAGAACGAATGTGGCCTTTGTTGTCTTTTCCTAGCACTACTCGCACACATGAGGGGGGAGGGTGTTGTTATTCCATGTGTTTTAGGGTGGTAATGGGAATGAATAAAGGCAGACAGTATGAATTATGTACATGGGTATATATGTATATGTCTGTGTGTGTATATATATGTATACATTGAGATGTATAGGTATGTATATGTGCAGGTCTGGACGTGTATGTATATACATTTGTATGTGGGTGGGTTGGGCCATTCTTTCGTCCGTTTCCTTGCGCTACCTCGCAAACGCAGGAGACAGTGACAAAGCAAAATACTAATAATAATAAACATAAGTATACACCATATGCCTATAGGTAGGAGAGTGGCCAGAGAGCATTACTGGATTAGGTGTTAATTGACAGGCGCGCAAAAGAGAGACTTTTGGATGTTAATGTGGAAAGAGTTGCAACTGGAGGGATCTCTGTTCATTATCTTGTGGAGAAGAAGGTGATGATTTGTAGAGGTTTTTCAGAAAAGAAGAGAGAATGTTGGGGTGAAGAGAATGGTGAGAGTAAGTGAGCTTGGAAGGACACTTGTCTGAGGAAGTACCAGGAGAGACTGAGTACAGAATGGAAAAAGGTGAGAACAAAGGACGTAAGGGGAGTGGGGAGGAATGGGATGTATTTAGGGAAGCAGTGATGGCTTGCGCAAAAGATGCTTGTGGCATGAGAAGCGTGGGAGGTGGGCAGATTAGAAAGGGTAAAGTGGTGGGATGAAGAAGTAAGATTATTAGAGAAAGAGAAGAGAGAGGTATTTGGACGATTTTTTGCAGGGAAATAATGCAAATGAGTGGGAGATGTATAAAAGAAAGAGGCAGGAGGTCAAGAGAAAGGTGCAAGAGGTGAAAAAGAGGGCAAATGAGAGTTGGGGTGAGAGAGTATCATTAAATTTTAGGGAGAATAAAAAGATGTTTTGGAAGGAGGTAAATAAAGTGCATAAGAACAAGGCGAACAAGGCGAACAAATGGGCACATAAATGAAGGGGGCTAATGGGAGGTGATAAAAAGTAGTGGTGATGTGAAGAGGAGATGGAGCAAGTATTTTGAAGGTTTGTTTGTTTTGGTCAAGGTGGTGTGCAAAGTGAGAGGGTTAGGGAAAATGATTTGGTAAACAGAGAAGAGGTAGTAAAAGCTTTGCGGAAGATGAAAGCCGGCAAGGCAGCAGGTTTGGATGGTATTGCAGTGGAATTTATAAAAAAGGGGGTGACTGTGTTGTTGACTGGTTCTTAAGGTTATTTAAAGTATGTATCGACTCATGGTGAGGTGCCTGAGGATTGACGGAATGCTTGCATAGTGCCATTGTACAAAGGCAAAGGGGATAAGAGTGAGTGCTCAAATTAAAGAGGTATAAGTTTGTTCAGTATTCCTGGGAAATTATATGGGAGGGCTTTGAGTGAGTGGGTGAAGGCAATGTACAGAGCATCAAATGGGGGGGTTTCAGAAGTGGTAGAGGATGTGTGGATCAGGTGTTTGCTTTGAAGAATGTATGAGAAATACTTAGAAAAGCAAATGGATTTGTATGTAGCATTTATGGATCTGGAGAAGGCATATGATGATAGAGTTGATAGAGATGCTCTGTGGAAGGTATTAAGAATATATGGTGTGGGAGGTAAGTTTGCTAAAAGCAGTGAAAAGTTTCTGTCAAGGATGTAAGGCATGTGTACGTGTAGGAAGAGAGGAAAGTGATTGGTTCTCAGTGAATGTCAGCTTGTAGCAGGGCTGCGTGATGTCTCCATGGTGTTTAATTTGTTTACGGATGGGGTTGTTAGGGAGGTGAATGCAAGACTTTTGGAAAGAGGGGCAAGTATGCAGTCTGTTGTGGATGAGAGAGCTTGGGAAGTGAGTCAGTTGTTGTTCGCTGATGATAGAGCACTGGTGGCTGATTCGGGTGAGGAACTGCAGAAGCTGGTGACTGAGTTTGGTAAAGTGTGTGAAAGAGGAAAGCTGAGAGTAAATGTGAATAAGAGTAAGGTTATTAGGTACAGTAGGGTTGAGGGACAAGTCAACTGGGAGGTAAGGATGCGAACATGGAAGAAGAAGTGAGTCACAGAGTGGGGGAGGGGGCAAAAGTTCTGGAGTGTTGAAAAATGTGTTGGAAGTCGGATGAACGTTACTTGCGTAAACAAAAATGGGTATGTTTGAAGGAATAGTGGTTCCAACAATGTTATAAGGTTGCGAGGCTTGGACTATAGATAGGGTTATGCGGAGGAGGGTGGATATGCTGGAAATGAGATGTTTGAGGACAATCTTTTGTGGTGGTGAGTGGTTTGATCGAGTAAGTAATAAAAGGGCTTAAGAGAGATGTGTGGTAATAAAAAGAGTGTGGTTGAGAGAGCAGAAGAGGGTATTTTGAAATGGTTTGGTCACATGGAGAGAAATGAGTGAGGAAAGATTGACAAAGAGGATATATGTGTCATAGGTGAGGGAACGAGGAGAAGTGGGAGACCAAATTGGAGGTGGAAGGATAGAGTGAAAAAGATTTTGAGTGAGGCATGGGGCTTCTCCTCGTGTCTGCAAACAAATGCACTTGGTGAAAGGTATGCAAGGAATCAAAGTGAATTGGAACGATGTGGTATACCGGGGTCGATGTGCTGTCAATGGATTGAACCAGGGCATGTGAAGCATCAGGGTAAACCATGGAAAGTCTTGTGGGGCCTGAATGTGGAAAGAGAGCTGTGGTTTCAGTGCATCATACATGACAGCTAGAGACTGAGTGAGAACGAATGTGGCCTTTGTTGTCTTTCCCTAGCCCACTACTCTAGTGCAAATGACCCCCCACCCGCGGCGACGTAAGGCTCCCCCCCCCCCCCCCCCACCCCCCCCCCCCCCCCCCCCCCCCCCCCCCCACCCCCCCCCCCCCCCCCCCCCCCCCCCCCCCCCCCCCCCCCCCCACCCCCCCCCCCCCCCCCCCCCCCCCCCCACCCCCCCCCCCCCCCCCACCCCCCCCCCCCCCCACCCCCCCTCTCTTGTGTGTGTGGTTTATATATTTGTGTTGTACAATGAGTATGCTAACAGGTATGTATATTTGCGTGTGTGGACGTGTATGTATATACATGTGCATCTAGGTGGGTTGGGCCATTCTTTCGTCCGTTTCCTTGCGCTACCTCGCAAACGCAGGAGACAGTGACAAAGCAAAATAATAATAATACATATATGTATGTCTGTGTGTGTATATATATGTATACATTGAGATGTATAGGTATGTATATGTGCAGGTCTGGACGTGTATGTATATACATGTGCATCTAGGTGGGTTGGGCCATTCTTTCGTCCGTTTCCTTGCGCTACCTCGCAAACGCAGGAGACAGTGACAAAGCAAAATAATAATAATACATATATGTATGTCTGTGTGTGTATATATATGTATACATTGAGATGTATAGGTATGTATATGTGCAGGTCTGGACGTGTATGTATATACATTTGTATGTGGGTGGGTTGGGCCATTCTTTCGTCCGTTTCCTTGCGCTACCTCGCAAACGCAGGAGACAGTGACAAAGCAAAATAATAATAATACATATATGTATGTCTGTGTGTGTATATATATGTATACGCTGAGATGTCTCCTGCACGACAAAGGAAAATAAACAATAAATAAATAAACGTTGAGATGTATAGGTATGTATATGTGCAGGTCTGGACGTGTATGTATATACATGTGCATCTAGGTGGGTTGGGCCATTCTTTCGTCCGTTTCCTTGCGCTACCTCGCAAACGCAGGAGACAGTGACAAAGCAAAATAATAATAATACATATATGTATGTCTGTGTGTGTATATATATGTATAACATTTGTATGTGGGTGGGTTGGGCCATTCTTTCGTCCGTTTCCTTGCGCTACCTCGCAAACGCAGGAGACAGTGACAAAGCAAAATAATAATAATACATATATGTATGTCTGTGTGTGTATATATATGTATAACATTTGTATGTGGGTGGGTTGGGCCATTCTTTCGTCCGTTTCCTTGCGCTACCTCGCAAACGCAGGAGACAGTGACAAAGCAAAATAATAATAATACATATATGTATGTCTGTGTGTGTATATATATGTATACATTGAGATGTATAGGTATGTATATGTGCAGGTCTGGACGTGTATGTATATACATGTGCATCTAGGTGGGTTGGGCCATTCTTTCGTCCGTTTCCTTGCGCTACCTCGCAAACGCAGGAGACAGTGACAAAGCAAAATAATAATAATACATATATGTATGTCTGTGTGTGTATATATATGTATACATTGAGATGTATAGGTATGTATATGAGCTGTGTGTGGACGTGTATGTATATACATGTGCATCTAGGTGGGTTGGGCCATTCTTTCGTCCGTTTCCTTGCGCTACCTCGCAAACGCAGGAGACAGTGACAAAGCAAAATAATAATAATACATATATGTATGTCTGTGTGTGTATATATATGTATACATTGAGATGTATAGGTATGTATATGTGCAGGTCTGGACGTGTATGTATATACATGTGCATCTAGGTGGGTTGGGCCATTCTTTCGTCCGTTTCCTTGCGCTACCTCGCAAACGCAGGAGACAGTGACAAAGCAAAATAATAATAATACATATATGTATGTCTGTGTGTGTATATATATGTATAACATTTGTATGTGGGTGGGTTGGGCCATTCTTTCGTCTGTTTCCTTGCACTACCTCGCTAACATGGGAGACAGCAACATAGCAAAAATAATAATAATACATATATGTATGTCTGTGTGTGTATATATATGTATACATTGAGATGTATAGGTATGTATATGTGCAGGTCTGGACGTGTATGTATATACATTTGTATGTGGGTGGGTTGGGCCATTCTTTCGTCTGTTTCCTTGCACTACCTCGCTAACATGGGAGACAGCAACATAGCAAAATAATAATAATAGCATATATGTATGTCTGTGTGTGTATATATATGTATACGCTGAGATGTCTCCTGCACGACAAAGGAAAATAAACAATAAATAAATAAACGTTGAGATGTATAGGTATGTATATGATGCATGTATGGGCGTGTATGTATTTACAGAGCAATGTGCATCTAGGTGGGTTGGGCCATTCTCTCATCTGTTTCCTTGCGCTACCTCTCTAACGCAGGAGACAGCGACAAAGTATAATAAATAAATAAATAACATTCATACATGCTGCCTTCATCCATTCCCTCTGACACTCTGCTAAACATGAAATGGCACCCTCCTCCCCCTGCACACGCGCGAGGTAGCACCAGGAAAAGGCAACAAAGGCCACATTAGTTCACACTCAGTCTCTAGCTGTCATGTGTAATGCACTGAAACCACAGCTCCCTTTACACATCCAGGCCCAACAAAACTTTCCATGGTTTACCCAAGACGCTTCACATGCCCTGGTTCAATCCATTGACAGCACATCGATTCTGGTATGCCACATCGTTCCAATTCACTCTATTCCTTGCACGCCTTTCACCCTCCTGTATGTTCAGGCCCCGACCGCTCAAAAACTTTTTCATTCCATCATTTCACACCTCCAATTTGGTCTCCCACTTCTCCTCGTTCCCTTCACCTCTGACACATATATCCTCTTTGTCCATCACTCCTCACTCATTCTCTCCATGTGACCAAACCATTTCAATACACCCTCTTCTGCTCTCTCTACCACACTCTTTTTATTACCACACCTCTCTCTTACGAGTTCATTACTTACTTGATCAAACCACTTGACAACACATATTGTCCTTAAAAATCTCATTTCCAACACAGCCACCCTCCTCCGAACAACCCTATCCATAGCCCATGCCTAGAAACCATATAACATTGTTGGAACCATTATTCCTTCAAACACACCCATCTTTGCTCTCCGAGAAAACGTTCTGGCCTTCCACACATTCTTCAATGCTCCCAGAATCTTTGCCCACTCCCCCACCCACTGACTCGCTTCTGTTTCCAAGATTCCATACGCTGAGAGTAAATGTGAATAAGAGCATGGCTATTAGGTTCATCAGGGTTGAGGGACAAGTTAATTGGGAGGCAAGTTTGAATGGAAAAAACTGGAGAAAGTGAAGCGTTTTCGATATCTGGGAGTGGATTTAGCAGCAGGTTTGGATGGCATTGCAGTGGAATTCATTAAAAGAGGGGAAGACTGTGTTGTTGACTGGTTGGTGAGAATATTCAATGTATGTATGGTTCATGGTGAAGTGCCTGAGGATTGGCAGAATGCATGCAATAGTGCCACTGTACAAAGGCAGAGTGGATGAAGGTGAATGCTCAAATTACAGAGGTATAAGTTTGTTCAGTATTCCTGGGAAATTATATGGGAGGGTATTGATTGAGAGGGTGAAGGCATGTAAGGAGCATCAGATTAGGGAAGAACAGTGTGGTTTCAGAAGTGGTAGAGCGTGTGTGGATCAGGTGTATGGATTTGTATGTAGCATTTACAGATCTGGAGAAGGCATATGATCGAGTTGATAGAGATGCTCTGTGGAAGGTATTAAGAGTATATGATGTTTGAAGCAAGTTGCTAGAAGCAGTGAGAAGTTTTTATCGAGGATGTAAAGCACGTACGAGTGGGAAGATAGGAAAGTGATTGGTTTCCAGCGAATGTTGGTTTGCGGCAGGGGTGCATGAGGTCTCCATGGTTGTTGAATTTGTTTATGGATGGGGTTGTTAGGGAGGTGAATGCAAGACTTTTGGAAAGAGAGGCAAGTATGCAGTCTGTTGTGGATGAGAGGGCTTGGGAAGTGAGTCTGTTGTTGTACAATGATGATACAGCACTGGTGGCTGATTCGGGTGAGAAGCTGCTGAAGCTGGTGACTGAGTTTGGTAAAGTGTGTGAAAGATGAAAGCTGAGAGTAAATGTGAATAAGAGCCAGGTCATTAGTTTCAGTAGGGTTAAGGGGCAAGTTAATTGGGAGGTAAGTTTGAATGGAGAAAAGCTGGAGGAAGGGAAGCGTTTTGGATATCTGGGAGTGAATTTACCAGCAGATGGAACCATTGAAGCGGAAGTGAGTAACAGGGTGGAGGAGGGGGGGAAGGTTCTGGGAGCGTTGAAGAACGTGTGGAAGGCAAGAGTGTTATCTCAGAGAGCAAAAATAGATATGTTTGGAGGAATAGTAGTTCCAACAATGTTATAAGGTTGCGAGGCTTGGACTATAGATAGGGTTATGCGGAGGAGGGTGGAGGTGTTGGAAATGAAATGTTTGAGGACACTGTGTGTTGTCAGGTGGTTTGATCAAGTAAGTGATGAAAGGGTAAGAGGAATGTGTGGTTATAAGAAATGTGTGATTGAGACATATAGAGAGAATGAGAGAGGAAAGACTGACAAAGGATATATGTGTCAGAGGTGGAAGGAACAAGGAGGAGCAGGCAACCAAATTGGAGGTGGAAGGATGGAGTAAAAAATATTTTGAGCAATTGGGGCCTGAACATGCAGGAGGGTGATAGGCGAGCTAGGAATAGAATGAATTGGAACGATGTGGTATACCAGGGTCAATGTACTGTCAATGGATTCAACCAGGGCATGTGAAGCGTCTGGAGTAAACCATGGAAAAATCTGTGGGGTGTGGATGTGGAAAGGGAACTGTGGTTTCAGTTCATTACACATGACAGATAGAGACTGAGCGTGAACAAATGTGACCTTTTTCGCTTCCTGATGCTACCTCGCTGGAGGAGGATGGGGGAAATGCTCTTTCCTGGGTGGCGGGGTGGTGACAAGAATGGATGAAGGCAGTAGGTATGAATTTGTACATGTGTATATATGTGTATGTATGTATACGGTGAAATGTATACGTATGTATATTCCTATGAATATGAAACATGATAAGTTCCGAAGTGCACTTTCGTGTACTAATCAGATCATCAGGGGAGATAAGTCAGTTGATATACATCTAAGAGACGAAGCCATAACACCATTTGGTAAACATGCGATTGTCCAAGCCAGACAACAAGCATTCATAAACTTATCATTTTACAAATTTTATCAACAATAAAGTTATCTAACTTGTATAGACCATCACTAATATTAAGATAATAATTCTTTGTGTATTAAATAATAGAAGATTCAATGATATTTCTCATGGTGTTAGAGTTAGTAACTTAGATGGCATTACTCCAGTCAATACAATGATCATAGTTTTTAACGTGATTAAACAAGGCATTTGATTCTTGTCCTGTTCTTATACTATATTTATGTTGCTTAAGTCTACCAGAAAGATCCTTACCATTCTGCCCAACATAGAATTTATCACAATTTCCACATGGCACTTTATAGATGCATCCAAGAGAATTTTCTGGTGAATTCCTAGATTAAGATATTCTTTATTGTATTATTGTTGCAGAAGGCCATTCTTCATCTGTTTCCTTGCACTACCTTGCAGATCCGGGAAACAGCAAGTATAATAATACTTAACACTGATTTTCACCATGACCAACTGTATCAATTAGCTGAATGAAACATGTGATCAACTGTAATAATTGGATGAATGAAATGTTTAGAGAAAAAGTGGAGGTATAATAAATGTATGGCCCTTCCATCCTCAAGTAACTGAATAGCCCTGTCCTACAATATATATCACTTATCACTTGACTCTGTCATACACTTTCTCCAGATCCATAAAAGCTGCATACAACTTCTTACCATTCACTAAGTACTTTCCATTGGTCATCTTTACTACAAAAATCTGATCCACACATCCACTACCTTTCCTAAAATCCCCTTGTTCTTCACTTATTCTGCATTCAGTCACTTCCATTTAAACTCACATCCCAAATAATGTGCTAAACCTACTAACCATGCTTTTGTTCATATTTACTCTCAACTTTCTCCTTTCACACATTCTTCCACAGTCAGACTCCAATCTCCGCAGTTTCTCACTCGAATCTGCCACCGGTTTCATCATCAACCAGCAACTGACTCATTTCCTCAGGCCCCACCTCACCCCTACAGACTGCAGTGAATTACGAGAAATCAATATAACATTCATTAAGGGAAAAGACTTGAAATGTTGTAACTGATATATTACAATATCATGAGAGCAGGGCTATAAGTGAGACTAGATAATAATGCATTTCTCAAAATCCTTCGTCTGTGGTGTTGCATTGCTTCACTTAAAAAGTGGTAATATAATTTTTCTATCATGGGTACAAGAAAGTGTTTTCATCACACTTCCCAACAAAAGTAATAGGAAAAGAAATATCTATTCATGGAAGGGAAATCATCTGTGATTTTACAAGAGGCTTGTGGCCAGGATGAGTTAAAAGATATGACTTTCTGCCAAGATAGATAAGCCTGTAGATAAAGCACAGATAGACCACTCATACTAGAGTATCATATAAGATATTTTCATTTAACATACAACAAATTTTCATTTTATGAATACAGCATATATCAAAAAATTTTCATTTTCAACAGTCATTAAAAAACAAATACCGGAAAAAAGTCCATCTTTGTTTACATTCTTTATGACAGTTGTGAAGAGCCTGATATAATTCGCGTAAGTTCAGTATAAGTCACTTATCTTCAATGTGCACTTCAAGAACATTTCAAACCCATCATGTCTGGAAAATGGCTTGCAAGTATGAGTACGGGTAAAGCATCAAAGGTGCCCAAGAAAGTGAATAATATTGACTTAAAAATGAAAGTGATACACAGGGTCGAGGCAGGTTTGCATCAGATACACATGGGTCAGTTGCTTAGATTAGCTTCCCCTTACCATTAAAACACATACAGTGAGTGGTTAAAAAGAACTAGCCAGTCCTCCACATCCTATGTTGCAATGAATTATTCTAACACAAGGAATACATCACTTAAGACGATAGAGAGCAGGCCAGGAAGATATAGGACTGTTAGAGAGCACACTGCAAGTTCTATACATTAACAATAATTTCTTTTTATCAACCTATCAGTGTAAGAATTGAAAATGTCATAAACACATCTCCATAAGCACCATATCATAATGTCCCCTTTTTAATGGATTCCACTTAACAAGCATTGCTTAAGAATGCTTGTTACAAGAGGCCTCTTATAACACTCCACGAATGTTTTAGCAAAATCTAGGGAAAACACTAACTATTCATCACCCTTGTATTAAGGTTTCACAAATGTCTGTACTGAACTTGAATTTGCACTTGTGAAATTTAACTTGGTAAAAATCCATGCTGGTCTCTGTGGATGGATTGAAACAGGTTTTGAGGTGCCTGACCCTGAACTTTCACGAAGATGAGAGGCATACATGGGATACAGGAAACATGAGTGATGTGGTATATGAGCTAAAACAGGGCATGAGAAGCAGTTAGGAGAAACCAAGGGATTCATCTGTGGGATTTGGCTATCAATGAAGGGTTCTAGTTTTGGTGCACTGTATATGACACAGAGTATATGTCACCAAATGAGGCATATCTTTAGTCTGTTCTTCCTGGTACTAGAGAGAGAGAGAGAGAGAGAGAGAGAGAGAGAGAGAGAGAGAGAGAGAGAGAGAGAGAGAGAGAGAGAGAGAGAGAGAATTATCTTTCAAGTTAAACTTTTCTATAAGTAACATAAAAATCTAACTAGCAAGAACGTGTCTTATCTTTCAATACATCAGATACCTAAAACTGAATTTTGTGTGCATTATAGGCTATGTTGGCTGCCCATAGGTGGCACCCAAATAAAAAGACGAGTCCTTGGAGGTGCCTGGATGCCCCATAAACCTGCCTATGACCAAAGTGGGTGGTTGTGCACCTTTTCTTGGGACCTACTAATTCGTGGCATCCACACCCATCACTGTCATGGCTTCACTACATCCATGCCATCCTACTATGACCTTGCCAATATAGTAAAAAAATGATTTTTTTCTAAAATAAATGCTTAAATCTTAAAAGATACACTAAAATTGATAAATATTTCTGCACCTAATCATTTACAACATAAGCTTTGAAAGTTTATGGAACTGTCATATATAGGATTGATTAATACAGTGACAATGTTTTCCTTAACTAGGAATAGCCAAGTCTTAATTCTTGATGTAAAAAATTTCTTTTCTATCTTGTGCACCTTTACATAAAGTGAAAAAAAGGAAGCTTTGCAATTTCTTTGCACACAGGGGAAGGATGAAGAAAATTAATTGCACATAAGGCTTAAATATGGCCAGTGGATGACAAGACATGTAAACTGCTGGGAAATTGGTGACCAAAGGGCTCAAGCTGATTTCCACTGCTATTTATAACATTCATAACAATATTAGATTTCATGTAATAGCATCATTCAGCCTATCAAAATTAAACTGTTTTTGTCTGCAAAAACAAATCTTATTTCTAAACATTTCTACCCCCATCCACAAATGTACTATCCTGAGGAAGATTTTAGTCAAATAAAAAGTGCAAACTAATTGTTACTTTTTAAGACTGCTTTTGTTGAAAAGGAAACTATTTCAAGTACTGTATTCATATTCTACATGCATAACAAACAGTAAAACTATACCTATCTATCTACACATACCTGGTTTCAAAAATTTTGGTTTGAGAGACATTGTTGAAAGCACTACCAATTTCTATACCAATTCTTTAGTTTAATTGTCGCGTGTTTTTGTTGAACACTGCAATACCTGAAACAGAATGTAATGCATAAGCATAAAAAATCAAAACATTCTTTGTAATTCAAAACAAAGCTGCACAATACAGTTCATGGACACTAACTTTCAGTTAAGTAACTTCTCAGTATTCTACTGCATTGTAATTCAGGAATACCAACTTCAACCTAACTTGAAGACAATATCTATACTTATCATACATCACAGTGCAGAAATATGTCTGTTCATTATCAAGTGTACACAGGAAAGCTTACATGATGGAAATCAAAATATGAGAAAGCTAGTGCAATACAATGTCTGCTGAAAATGAAATGACAATAATCTAAAGGACCCTCAATATATAAAAAAGGCCAACCTGTTGCACCTAGGGGCCCCAAATTCTGGACTTGGATACTTCTGAATCTGGGCCAGGTTTAGGCCACCGCTTTTTAGCCTTAAAGGACATTTTGAAGACACTAAAGATTAACAGAAGCCACCCCAGCTTTATGGACTACACTTAGTTCACTGAACATATTCAAAATAGGCAACATACAAGCCTCATATTATAAACAAGATACTTCAGGATCAAATGCAGGACCCAAGAGTGCCAGATTAGATCTATCCTTTAAGGCCAAGAAAAGCCAACTTTCAAGGTACAGAATTATTACAGCTACACATGGAACCTAAAGGCCCCATGTCTGGACAAGGTCCTCAGCTACCACATGCTGACCTTGTAGGATGTTTTCAGGCCAATAAAAGCCATTCCAACCTTATGCATTACCTTGTTTACTGCACTTACTCAAAATATGCAACTTAGGTGTTTCAAATCACAACAAATGTACCTCAGGATCAAAGGCAGTATTCAAGGATACTACAGCAAGGCCATAACTCCTCTACATCTCTAGGTGAATATTTACACAAGCTGAGGAATGCCTCTAGATGGATACTTATGCATCAAGTTTTGCACCTCAATTTCAAGGCCATGAACCAAACCTGGGAAGTGGCCTAGGAGGCACTGGGTGACAATTTCTCCCCACACTTGGCCACCCTCCAGCCTTACTGAGAGCACACAGTTTGCAAGTTTTCTAGAAAGGAAACCTAGTGACTTTTAGTGAGATTTAGAGAAACATGCACATGATCCTGAATTATGTGATGGTGATGTTCTGTTGCTAAAACCTAAAAGTGATCTCAACAACACAGTGTCTGACTATGTAGACTCTATTCTATTGTTGGGGTAACCCCCCTTGAGGGAGTTCCAGAAAGAATCAGGCATCAGATACAGATAGATGTGCTGAAACACATTCATAACTTTTATCAATCATTAAAGTGAAAACAGTAGATGAAATATACTTGTGATTTTTTCATCATTATATGAATAACTTTTGAACTGCACATCTAGTTACATCTTTTAACTTAAAAGTGAATTTTAAGGGTTGGAAAGGATAACTTAGTGGGATGTTTCAAGGTTTAAGGAAAAAAAAAAAAAAAGGCTATCTTTCAAGGTTCAAACTTACAAAGGCCCTAAATTTTAGGTGTAGGTAGTTCAGAATCTGGGAAAAGTTTTAATCAACTGCATATTGAGCTGAAAGGACATTTTGAGGTAACCAGAATACATCCCATGCTCATAGATTGCATTTATTTAACATATTCACCCAATACAGGTGACCTACCAGCCTTATCTTATAATGAAAAGTACCCAAAGACTGGCCTTAAAGGCTAATTAACATCACCTTTGAAGATTTAGGCTTATAAAGGCTTCAAATACCACATAAAAGCTCAAATTCTTGACACGAGTACTTTAGAAACTGGGCAAGGTCTCAAAGTACAGCACATTGGCTTCAAAAGCCATTCCAAGTCTACTAAAGCCCACCAAATGACACCCTAGCATAACAGATTACACTTAGTTTACACCACTATCTATCTATCTATCTACATTTCTGACACCCGTTCCCTCTGGGAACTCCCATCAAGGGGGTGACCCACAGCAAAAGAGTCTCCACTTACCCCTGTCCTTACATACCTCCATCGCATACACCATTCCACGCATTCTTCCTCTGTTTCTTTCCCTCCAGTATTCTTCCACCTTATTTCCATATGTCAAAGGAGGTCTTCCATTTACATCAATCTCTCTAATTGTACCAACTTACATTCTCCTTGTAAACTTCCAGTCTTGCTATTCCTTGCCATACCACATCTCTCATACACCATTTCACATTTCTTTCTTCATTCCATCTAGTCACACCACATGCTCTTCTCAAATAGCTCACTTCCAGAGCCTGGATTCTTGACCCCTGTGCCTCATTCCATGTCCATGTTTCGACTGCATAGATCAAGGCTGCGAGGATTATGCTGTCCCTTAATCCTCCATTCACTTCCATACTTACACCTCCACCCTTCATTATTCTATTAAGGAACCCTAAGACAGCTCCCAAGTACATTCTTCCCCCCTCCCCTCCATATCCACAGCATAATTTAGTACATTTTCTTCTTTCACTCTATTTGGTTTTCCAAAATCTATACTTTCACTCTGTTTCTTTTCAAACCATTACTTTACTTTTACTTGCATTTACTTTCAATTTCCTCAGCTTGCACACACAAAAAAACTTATAACCTTCTGCAACTCTTCTCCGCAACCAACACAGTATCATCTGCAAACAGGTTGCCACTAGCCACCAAATCTTACCATAACACTCCATCTCTCCACACCTTTTCCCAAAACACTTGCCTCTCATGATCTTTCTACTCATGACCAGGTGCATAAGCAACCAATAATCACAATCACCCATCTATCTCCATCCACTTTCAGTTTTACCCATATCAATCTATAATTAACTTTCTTACACTCTATCACATACTCCCACAACTCGCTGGAGGGTGGGGGATGCTATTTCATGTGTGGCTGGGTGGCGACAGGAATGGATGAAGGCAGCAAGTATAAATATGTACATGTGTATATATGTTGGAAAGGATCACAGTTTTGCGCATGATCAAGATATTCCTATGAGTCCACGGGGAAAATGAAACACGAGAAGTTCCCAAGTGCACTTTCGTGTAATAATCACATCATCAGGGGAGACACAAGAGAGAAATATAACAAGTCAGTTGATGTATATTGAAGAGACGAAGCTAGGACGCAATCTGGTAAACATGTTTACCAAATGGCGTCCTAGCTTCGTCTCTTCGATGTATATCAACTGACTGTTATATTTCTCTCGTGTCTCCCCTGATGATGTGATTATTACACGAAAGTGCACTTGGGAACTTTTCGTGTTTCATTTTCTCCATGGACTCATAGGAATGTGTATACATGTTTACGTGTGCATGTATATGCATGTATACAGTGAAATGTATATGTATGAACATATGCATGTATGGGCATTTATGTATATACATGTGTACATGGATGGGTTGGGCCATTCGTCATCTGTTTCCTTGTGCTACCTCGCTGAAGCAGGAGACAGCGATTAAGTATAATTTTTTCTTTTTTAATTTCCTAAAAGAAGGAACAAAGAATGGGCCCAAGTGAGGATATTCCCTCTAAGGCTCAGTCCTCTGTTCTTAATGCTCCCTCACTAACACAGGAAATGGCGAATATGTATATAAAAAAAAAAAAAGTCACAGGGTGGGGGAGGGGACAAAGGTTCTGGGAGCGTTGAAGAATGTGTGTCAGGCAAGAACGTTATCTCAGAGCAAAAATGGGTATGTTTGAAGGAACAGTGGTTCCAACAATGCTATATGGTTGTGAGGCATGGGCGATAGATAGGGTTGTGTGGAGGAGGGTGGATGTGTTGGAAATCAAATGTTTGAGGACAACATGTGGTGTGAGGTCGTTTGATCGAGTTAATGAAAGGGTAAGAGAGATGTGTGGTAATAAAAAAAATGGTTGAGGGAGCAGAAGAGGGTGTATTGAAATGGTTTGATCACATGTAGAGTAAGTGAGGAAAGACTGACAAAGGATATGTGCGTCAGGTGGAGGGAACGAGGAGAACAAGACCAAATTGGAGGTGGAAGGATGGAGTGAAAAAGATTTTCAGCGATCGGGGTCTGAACATACAGGAGGGTGAGAGGCGTGCAAGGAATAAAGTGAATTAGAAGGATGTGGTATACCGGGGTCGACGTGCTGTCAATGGATTGAACCAGGGCATGTGAGGCGTCTAGGGTGAACCATGGAAAGTTTTTTGGGGCCTGGACGTGGAAAGGGAGCTGTGGTTTCGGTGCATTACACATGGCAGCTAGAGTGAGTGTGGACGAATGTGACCTTTGTTGTCCTTTCCCAGCGCTACCTCGAGCACGTGGGGGGAGGAGGGTGTCATTTCATGTGTGGCGGGGTGGCGGCGAGAATGGATGACGGCAGCAAGTATGAATATGTGCATATGTATATGTCTGTGTATGCATATGTATGTATACGTTGAAATGTATAGCTATGTATACGTGCGTGTGTGGGCGTTTCTGTATGTGTATGTGGGCGGGTTGGGCCATTCTTTCGTGTTTTCTTGCGCTACCTCGCTAAAGGAAGAGACAGCGACAAAGTATAATATATATATATATATATATATATATATATATATATATATATATATATATATATATATATATATATTTCCAAAACCAAGGCATTAGGGATGGTGTCGGCTTCCCAATGTGTGACGAAACATCCTAATCGTCAACACACACTAATTTGTCTCGCGGTCAAAGAAAGCGAATCGGTGATGACAAACAATTACAGTTACGTGCTTCCGTGGTAGCCAACCAGGACATAAGGCAAATGCGTGTCTTTCATAACGGACTAGTTCTCACGCCTTGGCCAAAACAAACGCAGTCAACCTACCCATGGCATCACAGCCTCGGTTGTCATAATTCTGCCGACCGAGTCATAATTTCCTCAGTCAGACAATAGGGTGACTCTTCACCCGCTCACGCCCAACAACAACAAACACGTGTTCATCATAGCATAGGAACGCTAAACACATTCAGCGGAATGGAACCGCAGATGGAGAGGTCGCCATATACATTGCCAATACGCGATCCACTACTGTCCGTCTCCGCAGAGGCACTAAGCATGTGGAATTCTCAGGTTTGAAGTCCGGAATTCGAGACGAAGAGTTGCAAGAGTTTAACATCCTTCTAGTCTCGGATTCACTAACCTCTAACACCTATTCCTCCTACCTCTGGCTCAACAGTGCACGGTTCGAGTCAGCTCCCCACCATCACATCACCCCTGACATGATTTCAAAGGCAGGATTAACCAAGCATGCTGACCAGTTAACCGACTTACTTAAACCAGAATAGGTCTACTATTGCCTTATCAGGAAAACCGATCGGCAGAACTCATTCGCCCACACTATCAACTTAGAGAAGGCACACGTCCCATTTCCTTTCCAGCCTATCGATTGCCACACGCGCAGACACACACAGCAAACAAGACTGTTCAGGATATGTTGAAAGATAATGTTAAAGAGGAATCACGATCGCCATGGAATTCACTTCTGATCATTCCGAAAAAAAAAGACGTCAAAGATTTTAGGAAACTCAACAAGGTCACGTTGAAAGATCCGTTTCCCATTACCAGTGGTATATGAGCTTCTTCATAGCCTCGTTAAGAATAAGGTATTTTCAACTGTGGATTCACTGAGCGGATTTTGGCAGATTCCGCTGTCAGAAAGTGCCTGGACCGATTGTATACTAACAAATCCAACGGCCCAATTAGCAGCTCCAAGATTTTTAATGGTGGTCTGAAGACAGCTGATATACACAATAACAAAAGTATTCAACAAATCTACCTTCGGATGGTCATGTGCCAACTGACTGGAAACTAGCAAATTTACGCTCAGGTACAAAAAGGAGACAAAAGCTGCCTTGAAATACCGCACAATTAGCCAAAACGATGGTAAAAATAATACGAGATAAAACTGTCACGTATCTACAGCACAAAATTATATATCGGACAATCAACACAGTTTCCGCAATAAAAGATCCTGCCTGACGAATTGGCTGGAATTCTTTTAATGTTATTTATCAGAATTGAGACGAAAAATTACCGTCTAATGTAGTATATTCAATTTCCAAAAGGCTTTCGATAAAGTATCTCATAAGAGACTTATACATAAACTTAAAGCACACGGAATCGGTGAAGAACTGTACATGGATCTGAGACTGACGTACAGGAAGACTGGCTAGACGTAACGAGTGGTGTGCCACAAGGGTCGGTCCTTGACCCAATTCTTTTCATATACGATCTCCAAGTTTGCTGACGATACTAAGTGGTAGAGCTGTAAACAAGCGGGACTGCGAAATGACTCGGAGAGATCACAAGCAGTGTGGTCAGACAGATGACAAATAAAGTTTAATGTAGACAAGTGTAAAGTTATGCACTCTGGAGACAAGAATATGCATTACGACTACAAACTATTTGGAAACTCTCTAAATAAAGTAACAATCTGAACTACACCAAATAGTCTCAAGCAGCAAGTAAAAAAGGCAACTAGGAACATAAATTACAAGACACCAAATACAATTCTCACACCTTATAATTCTCTAGTAAAACAACAGCTTGAATATGCAGTCCAGTTTTGGTTCCTAAACTATAAAAAAAGACGAGGAAAAATTAGAGCAACTTAAAAGACGCGCGACAAAAATTGATACCATCCCTTAGAAATCTGGCATACGAAGAGAGGCTAAAAGACGTAGACTTCGCGGCGACTTAATCCAAGTGTTCAAAATTTTGAACAGGTTCGATAAAGTAAATCACGAACATCTTTTCAAAGAACAAGAAAACACGATTACCAGGACAAATGGAATTAAACTCAAAAGCTAATAAATGCAGTAAGGATGTGGGGGAAAAGCTTCTTTTCCTACAGGTGTGTTTGGCACTGGAATAAGTTATCGTCTAACGCAGTGAATGCTAAGACTAAATATCTTCAAAAGTCGTTTAAAGAAATATTTCATGAATTCATGTATACTCGGGGAGAGAGAGAGAGAGAGAGAGAGAGAGAGAGAGAGAGAGAGAGAGAGACACGTCAGAAATAACCTGTATAAGCGATAGCGGTATCGGGGACACCAGAAGGCTTAAGTGCAGCAGCGGGGAATCGGTGATAGCTTTTAAAAACTCCTGAGCGGAATTACATTTCTTGTCACGTTAAAATCCTCCCCCCCCCCCCCCAAATAACCCAGTCGTGGGCCAATCAGACCTCCTCTTGTCTGTCTTTCTCATTTAAACTCAATTGATTAATCAAAATATCAAGGAAAATCTGGGTGAAGCCACTACAACTTTCACAGATCAGGATAATAAGTCCACAAAACCATCAAAGGTAGCTCTCGGACTCTTGATAATGGTGTAAGAATTTAACTCTAGAGAGAGCTGAGCTTAAAGAAGCTGCAGGGAGGGGAAAAACCAGAGCCAAGTGTCCGAACTTGCGGGGCAAGCACCACGCATGGAACCCCACTTGCCCAGAAAGGACAAAACGAATACAAGCCGTCCTGCTCCACAGCATACAGTAGCTACCGCGAATAAATGCCAGCCAGCCCTGCAGGCACCTTCGTATGGGGCATGCAGAATAAACTACTGGAACAGCAACGGGAGGCTCCTCAGACAACTAATACAGGAAACACGGAACAGTTTCCGTCTTCCGACCACCTCCGAACCTCCCAAACAGCAGACGCCACCGGTGGCACTCAAAAAAAGGATCAAACCAGCCGGAACAAAGAAATCAACCAGCACCAAAAGGGATGATCCACGTGTCGGATCTTTCCAGGGTACTCAAGTTTCGCGGATGGGCTAGCTTCGTTGTTGGGCTACAAGATACAGGCCAAACACCTCTCTTCTCATGAGCAACGTGCTGGGTCAAGTCCGAGCGCCAGTTACCCAAGAAAAGACGGACCTCCAAACTCAAATAGAAACAGAAGAGGTTCACGCCACCCCAGAAAGGGTTGCACAAGAAAAGAACAACAGGAACGAGAAGGTAAAAACTGCCCAAAAGGAGGAAACAGTTTCATCCGCACCCGTCAACCGAAGAGTGGTCAACAGGACCAGCACACCGAAGAGGTTAGGACTGGACCGCTCCACTTCCTCAGCAGTAAAGGTCATGGACCTCATAGAATTGATGACCCTTCAAGAATAAGCCCAGTGGTTGAAGACGACAGCCACGCCACTAACATCGTGGAACGCGCAGGGAATTGGAAACAAGGCACATCTCCTGCAAGCGGCAGCACATCAAGAAACATAAGACATAATACTATTGCAAGAAACTTTGCTACAGGAACACCACACCTTCAACTTACCAGAGGATGTATGATTCTGGTTAGGTCCAACATACCCTACAGCGAGATCGAGCAACCGATACCATGTGGCGAACATGTTGAAGTCTAAGCCGTCACAGTCACTCTGCAGTGCCATGACATCACCATCTACAATATATACAAGACATAAAGACGTTCACTCGATATAACAGAACTTTTCGTGTCGGCCGCGCACAACCCTACATTAATAGAGGGAGACTTCAATGCACATCCACCTCCTACCCAGCACTCAAGACGTGCAAATGAAGACGGACTACACATCCACCACTCACTACAAGACACGCTAGAAGCAATCCTTCTGAACAACGGTAAACCCACTCACATAAAGGGAAGCCGATTAGATCTCACCTTTCTCTCCCAATCACTGCAGCACGTAGCCTGTTGGCAGTTCCATGAAACACTTGCAAGCGAACATTATGCCACTAACCACCCTTACGGTTAGTAAACTTCCTCCACCATCGGCAGGGAGGTATACTGAAAAAGTCAAATGGTAGCTGTTCAAAGAGCATTTAAAAAAGTGGCAAACAGAACAACATCAGGTTGGTGCCACACACCTAGACGAAGAACATTACACAACGGACTCGTTCAGGCCCTCCAGAGTGCAACCGATCTCGCTATACCGGGTACCAAACCCAAGCTCAAAAACAATATGATCACTAGTAGCAGGGTCAAAGAACTCAAGCATAAGGTAAATATAACCGGAAAAAAATTAAATAAAGTACCCAACTGACGCGAACAGACTCCTCCTGCAAGATGTATGCAGAAGAGACAAGAAAAATTAAGACAAAGCTGGCTCAAATGGTACTCCGAGCTGAAAGAGCGGGGTCAAATCAAAAGAGCGTCTGGTGTTCGTATTCTACGACCACCAAGGCATCCCAACCCGGGGAAGAGGCAGAGAGACTGGCCAACCTCTTCTCAGACCGTGCAGGCACGCGCAGTCTACCTAAAACGAGCCACAGAGGAGCAGCAACAACATCGACAAAGCAGACTACACGTTGTCCAGGAGGCCTGCTGCAGAGATAGCACCGACAGGCCTTTCAGTAATCAAGAACTCCAGAAAGCAATGAAACGGGGCAAGGATACAGCACCAGGGGCAGACAAAATAACATATTTTCTGTTTCGCAGCCTGGGTAAAACTGGACACGAGGCACTGTTGCGAGTTATGAACGCCTCGTGGACAGCACAAAGACTCCCACAAGCATGAAAGAGGGCAGACATACAGCCCATTCCAAAAGCCAAGAGAGCCAAGGCCCAACTCCCTCCTCAGTTGTATAACCAAGACGACAGAGATAAGGGTTTTAAACAGGCTGAAGTGGAAGATCGGAAGTCTGCACCCTCATATCTTTGCATACACGGAAGGTACTGGAACAGCAAGTAATGTAGTCGAGCTGCTCAGTACTGTTGACAATAAACCAGCCTTAACAGTATTCCCCAACCTAAAAAAGACCTTCGAGCCCACTAGTCCTCAAGCAATATTAGAAACCCTGGCCGGAAAAGGAGTCCAGGGGAGAATGCTGAGGTGGACCTAAGACTATCTCACCGGCAGAAAGGAAAGAGTCCTTTTTTAGGCAGTCACATCGACCTAAAAGCCACTCGAGAACGGAACCCAACAAGGAGGCATCCTAAGCCCAACACTATTCAACATACTAATGGAAAATTAGTAAGACTCCCCTTCAGGCAAACAGCGAAGCTCCTATGCTACGTAGATGACCTACAGCTGATAGTGCGAGCCAACAAATTCGTCAACGCCCAACACGCACTGCAACTCAAGAGAAAACGAGTGCAACAGACTGGGCCTCAAGATAAGCCTAGCCAAGGCCAGCGCGATGGCTTTCTATATACAGACACCCCAGGCAGGATGCTCACCATTCAGAACACACCAATAACCTTGGTCGAAATCCATCAATGTATCGGAATCTGGTTTGACAGAAGACTGACTTTCAAACCACAAGGAAAATATTCGAGACAGAACCAAGGGTAAACATAATATCAAGAGGTCGCTCACTAGCACAACAATAGGTGCAAACACACACGTACCACGGAAGTGCTACACAGCAACCATCAGGTCTCTAGTCGACTACTGCACTCCGACGCTCATTGGTCTCCGTGAAGAGCAAATGAAAAGATTGGAAGTCATCCAGATTAATACTCTAATGGCCATGATCGGGGCACCTATGTGGACCAGGTTCTGAAGCCTGCAGATGGAGACTTGAGCTGCCACCACTAGCGACAAAGGTCAAGCAGACCACAGCCGGTCTGTTGACAAAAATCTGCAGGTCTGACAAACCTACGGCGGCAAAAAGGAAAGGCACCAGTGCTCTCCACCTTAACAAAAAGGTCATAGATACCTGGACAAATATAGTGGCTAACGTTAGAGGATATATACAGGCAGACGCACTTGTATTTACAAAATGAGGACAATCGCAACGAGTACGCTGATCCACCACCGTGGAACCCTCCGCCAGCCAAATTCGGTGTCACAAGGCTTGGAGACAGCAAGTCCAAACTCCTGCAAGAAGACGCCAGAAGACTACCCCTGGAAGATATGGCCGCCTTAACACCAAGTGAGGCCACAACTTACTTCACTGATGACTCAGTAAACCAGAATGGGGGAAGATCTGCAGCGGTTTTCCACACCCAAGGACAGACTCTCGGATGGCTGCTTCACTCAACACACCGAACTAACAGCCATTTCCAAAGCCCTGGAACATGCTACCACAGAACACATACAGCCGTTATAATCCACAAGGATTAAAAAACGGCCATTCAAGCGCTACAATACATTCAACTGAGGGACAACGTCAACCTCATCACCTCGATCCTCGCCCAACTCTAGGACCTCCTGCGACAAAATCGACAGATCATCTTACACTGGATTCCCAGTCACGTGGGGGTTGAAGGGAATGAAATCGCAGATGAGGCTGCCATGGCCATGCTGCTACACGGTTCAACACCAACTATAAAAGTTCCAGCAAGCCTACAGAAAATCAAGTAACATCTCAACAAAATGGCAAAACTCCATGTAAGAGAATTTTCTCAAAAGTCTTGCACGCCGAATCTCAGTCAGCCAGATGATACCTGGTGGCTACTGCGAGAGCTACCACGCACCGACAAAGAAATTTCAAGACATACCATGGTCAATCGTCAGAGACTGCGACTGGGGTACAAATGCAACTGGCAAATGATCGATGGAATCCTGTTTGAGTGTCCATACTGTCAGGCACCAGCAGCACAACCCCTGGAACATTACCTACTCGACTGCGGGGTGACACGAAGTCTCCGAACAAGAATGCCGGACTTACAAGAGGCCAAGAGGAAGGCTACGAAATACCTGCTGGTTCATCGGCACAGAAAGCCCAAAGCAAGCATCTGCTCTGCAGCACTTGCTCTATATCATCCAGATATCAACAGCCCAAATAGCCAGATCGTCCAGTCCGATTCCCCCAGTCGTCTTTTGCTAAATTGGCGGGGGTACTCCTCCCCTTGCTGGAGAGAGAGAGAGAGAGAGAGAGAGAGAGAGAGAGAGAGAGAGAGAGAGAGAGAGAGAGAGAGAGAGAGAGAGAGAGAGGGGGGGGGGGGGGTGACGGACAAGCAAGATCCATTCGGACCACTGAGGCGGCGGCTAGCAGTAGTGCCTCCCTGTCTCTCTGCCGCGGTGCGGGATCTTTGGCTAACTAAGGCTCCAACATACACACGGGATGGACTTTCTCTGGTCATATCAGGGGACAGGCTCTGCCAGAGGGCAGAGTTGGACAGAAAACCAACCGACCACAAAGTCCAAAGTGCCGTCAAGAAAGGCAACAGTGCATAGATCGTCCACTCTCCCAATCGGACACACGGAACGGGCTGCCTACAGGAAAGGGCCCGTGTCGTACTGTGGTACGACAATCAACACCACCAACACTAGTCAGCGACACACTGGCCAGCCCCGTCACACCGTCCACTAATGTGTGTCGTAGCATGTCATAAGACCATAGTCCAGAGTACTATCGATGTACGTGCTTATTTTCCTAAAAAAAAAAAAAAAAAAAAAAAAAAAAAAAAAAAAAAAAAACCGGCAAAAACCACCTGATAATTGAGTACTACGGAACGAAGAAATACCCCGATCTCCTTAGCAACTCGACCTTACACCCTCACCTAATAATCAATATTATTTAATATACATGATTGCCATTTCCCGCGTAAGCAAAGTAGCGCCAGGAAACAGACGAAGAACGGCCAATCCACTCTCTCTCTCTCGCTCACACACACACACACACACACACACACACACATATATATATATATATATATATATATATATATATATATATATATATATATATATATTTTTTTTTTTTTGTCGCTGTCTCCCGCGTTTGCGAGGTAGCGCAAGGAAACAGACGAAAGAAATGGCCCAACCCACCCCCATACACATGTATATACATACGTCCACACACGCAAATATACATACCTCCACAGCTTTCCATGGTTTACCCCATATATATATATATATATATATATATATATATTTTTTTTTTTTTTTTTTTATACTTTGTCGCTGTCTCCCGCGTATTGCGAGGTAGCGCAAGGAAACAGACGAAAGAAATGGCCCAACCCCCCCCATACACATGTACATACACACGTCCACACACACAAATATACATACCTACACAGCTTTCCATGGTTTACCCCGGACGCTTCACATGCCTTGATTCAATCCACTGACAGCACGTCAACCCCTGTATACCACATCGCTCCAATTCACTCTATTCCTTGCCCTCCT
This sequence comes from Panulirus ornatus, assembly GCF_036320965.1. NCBI lineage: Eukaryota > Metazoa > Arthropoda > Malacostraca > Decapoda > Palinuridae > Panulirus > Panulirus ornatus. The sequence goes on along the minus strand of NC_092230.1, from coordinate 22,989,105 downwards.
TTCACCCTCCTGCATGTTCAGGCCCCGATCACACAAAATCTTTTTCACTCCATCTTTCCACCTCCAATTTGGTCTCCCTCTTCTCCTCGTTCCCTCCACCTCCGACACATATATCCTCTTGGTCAATCTTTCCTCACTCATTCTCTCCATGTGCCCAAACCATTTTAAAACACTCTCTTCTGCTCTCTCAACCACGCTCTTTTTATTTCCACACATCTCTCTTACCCTTACGTTACTTACTCGATCAAACCACCTCACACCACACATTGTCCTCAAACATCTCATTTCCAGCACATCCATCCTCCTGCGCACAACTCTATCCATAGCCCACGCCTCGCAACCATACAACATTGTTGGAACTACTATTCCTTCAAACAAACCCATTTTTGCTTTCCGGGATAATGTTCTCGACTTCCACACATTTTTCAAGGCTCCCAAAATTTTCGCCCCCTCCCCCACCCTATGATCCACTTCCGCTTCCATGGTTCCATCCGCTGACAGATCCACTCCCAGATATCTAAAACACTTCACTTCCTCCAGTTTTTCACCATTCAAACTCACCTCCCAATTGACTTGACCCTCAGCCCTACTGTACCTAATAACCTTGCTCTTATTCACATTATATATTATATATACATATATATACATACATATATATATATATATATAAATATATATATATATATACATACACACACATACATATATATATATATATACGCCCAATACGCACATATACATACATAGTCACAGACATATACACATGTACATATTCATACTTGCCCTCATCCATTCCTAGCACTACCCCGCCCCACAGAAAACAACATCGCTACCCCCTGCTTCAACGAGGTAGCACCATAAAAAGACAAAACAGGCCACATTCGTTCACACTCAGTCTCTAGCTGTCATGTGTAATGCACCGAAACCACATCTCCCTTTCCACAACAAAGCCCCACAGACCTTTCCATGGTTTACCCCAGACGCTTCATATGCCCTGGTTCAGTCCACTGACAGCACGTCATTCCCAGTATACCACATCGTTAAAATTCACCCAATTCCTTACACGCCTCTCACCCTCCTGTATGTTCAGGCTCCGATCGCTTAAAATCTTTTTCACTCCATCCTTCCACCCCCAGTTTGGTGAGCACATCAAAAAATCCATGATGGAGATGCATTTCCATGAATTAGACGTATATTTCAAATAAAATACTGAAAATTAAGATAAATCTTAATACTGCAAGGGACGTTTGCCGAGGTTTCCATGGGTTTTGTAAATGTTCAAAAGTGCGTCACCTAATTCACTTACATCACCATAATCTGTCCCTGTTATAGGACAGATAAGTAACCAACCACTGGAATGATCAACGACCTGCCACTGCGCGTCATATCCCCGGACATGATCGCCCCAGGGATAACTCAAAGAGTTCAAACCTTTCCACTGGCTAGCCTGGTACAGTCGTGTTGCCTTTCCCCAAACTAAGTTAATAGATAATATGAGCCAACAATATAAAGTTCAAACATCTGAGCTGTATGCTCTCATTACTGGGAATCGAACCAGAGCCTGCAGATTAACTGTCAGCGACTTTCACTACATCAAGGTGCCTAATATACTACCTTGCTTAGTTTCATCTTTCAACAAATTCCTCAACTATTATTGTATTATGTAAATACTATTGGTAGACCTTTAAAGCTACTAGCCATACACAGCTATTCCAAACAATGGGACGAAACCCATGAATCACTTCCCAAAGTGCTCCAGAAAAGAACCGTGTCATGTACGTCACTTTCCCTAATGATTTGACCAATAGATCTGAGGAGTAAGTACACCCGCCATCAGTGATAGCGTGCAACCAATACTCTTTAACTGTGGTGGTCTGATTAGTTTGCATATATTCTTTGTATTTCACTAACTGGCAACTGACTCAAACTCTGGGTTGTTATTGCATTTTACTTAAACACTATAATTATAGGATACATCGGTAAACTGTCCTTACAGAAAATAGCAACATCCAATAGGTTCTTCCTTATATTTTGTTCTAATACGGTAAATCATAACACCAGAATAAAGACGGAAGTTCACAAATTCGCCACTCTCGATTCCCAGATGAAGACCATAAAAACCATTGCACCGAAATGAGCTTAAGGAATCAACACAGAAAATGCTGGGATTCTGGATCAAGCTTCACTCACTGTAGTTGTAATGCACATACCTTGGAAATGGACCGAAGTCCTGTGGTTATTTTACCTAATAATAATAATATACTAGATGTGAAACACGAATGAACAGACAAAACCCAAGAAACAACGAAAACATCAACCAACTCTTATCAAGTAGGAAGAGATTTACCTTTTAAGTATTAGAGTCGAAATTTACTAATACTTTCCTTTAGCCATATTAATTGCTTACGGATGGATGAAGTTAGCACACTCAAGACAACAAACACAATCAGCGAACAACTCATTAAAGCAAGGATAAGGGGCCGAAGAGCTTCCTTACACTACTAGAACGAGACTCTCAATCTCTCTTAATTCTATGGTATACCTATAAACAACAAATGGCAAAATAATACCAAAATCACAGGTGCCAATATACTGACAAAACACAGTCTTAATCGGCAACTTTGTACAACACTACATCTCTAGAAAGGTCGTACTCAGCAAGCTGGTTACACCATAATCGCAAATTAACACCAATCTTCTTTTATCCCATTTAACGGCAAAACCACTTAATCTTTCCATTACCATTAACATATTCATCCAACTTACCTTAATACCCATATGGTGTCTTCACTGTCTCTCCAACCATGATCTCTGATTTCGCGAAAACATTTATTCGTTATTTGTGCCTGTGACGTCATAGGTACCGTGCGATACTTTAAGATTATCGTACCAATATGTGAAACGTGTTTGACTATCTATTAAATGTAATGATGAAATATATCAATTCCTTAACTTGAAACTGATTAGTAAAGTGTGAAAACAAAAAAGGCTGTGAGGCACCTATTAACACGATCGTAAATTTCTGAAATAAATTGTTCTGAAAGTTTAGGATGCTACTGTTCGAGTTTAAAACCTCCCTACAACACAGGAGGTGCGGGCCCTATGCTCCAGGGCGGCCCGCCGTGAGCGACCCAAGCACTACGCCTAGGGGGTTGGACTTGTTATCCCACCCGCCCATCACGATAGCCAGGCTCCCTCTGAAAGTTTGGGAATAGAAAAGAAATTGTATGTACGAACATTAGCTAGTGGTAGGTAGGAACAATACGCATGAGCATTAAACAAGTAGTAGGCAGGAACAATACGCATGAGCATTAGGCAGAAGTACTAGATTGAAAAATTAGGCAGACGACGCATCAAGCGGAAGTAGTCAGTAGGAATACTAGCTAGGAGCCAATGGAAACACTGTGCTAGATATTGTCCTCTGCCACTGACCTATTGAGAGTGAAGCATTAATGAATAAAGGCTATGAAGCGGCACTGAAGTTCACCAGCTATGGAGAATATTTTGTGGCAAACCCGTCCAGGGAGTTTCTGAAGGGAACGGGCATCAGACACAGATAAATGACGAATCCACTTTTATAAACTTTTTTTTTTTACTTTGTGTTATGGCAGTCATACTGTAACCAGTAGAACAACCCTGGTCATACCTTACAAAGTTTAAATTATACTCAGGAAACTTTATAGTTGTTTTCCAGTATCTAAAGATACTGGCACGGATGGCATAAGACCCATAACTCTGTTATAGATGTTGCCTAAGTTAACTTTATACAAAGGTTTAACCTAGAACTTAAACTAAATCATACACTGAAAAAATGCCACCCATGCCCATGTACCTCACAGCAGATATTTTTGATATTTGCTAAACAATATTTCCGCCTATCCATATTTCAATCCCAATAAAAAAAAAAAAAAAATAGACTAGCGCCTTAAGCGTTCCATGGAACATCCACATAGTTCACTGAAAACATAGAGCTTTGTCAACTGAGGGCAATGTCTCCACTCATACAACCTCTGTACACAAAATGCATCCACTCGCTCTGATCCCCAATTATTCCTGCTTATGCGTTTACCTGAAATACAGTACTGTTCTAATCAAAAACTCACATCTCTTCCATGGGTTACCTCTGTGATTTGTACATTGTATTGCTATTTTATGTATATTACTGAACAACATATCTTCCACATATTGTGCTACCATGCCAGATGATTATTTCACAGAGCCACGAGGGGTATGAGCATGAGGTATTGTCATTCACGTGAACCATGGGTGTGGCCTGTCAATCTTTACATTATAAACGCAAGTTTAAGATTTTTCAATGACACATCGTGCATCAAAATGCTAAATATTTAAGCGACTTTCATCCTTTTGCCTTTCTGATTACTAATTCACAACGCAAAACCTTCGCACATCTTCATATCCTCCAAATTCCAGATACCATACCATAAGAAAAAAACGCAAATCAAATAATCAAAGTAATGAGGATTCATGGCTTTCGTAATTACGACAGTTCCATTGGAAAGCTTCGGTATTCACGTGCCAGGATATATAAAATACTTTATGTTGAAAAATCCTGTCATAGACAAAATTCCACAAGGCCGGGGCCTAACTGAAATACTGAGAATTATGAAATGGAAAAAGACACCGGAAATATGCAAGGGCGTAGCTACTGGGAAAGACACGAAAAGGCAGAGTTCCAAAGCTTCGATGTGTAGGGAAAGAAGCAGATATTAAAATGGCCCACCCTTGAGTTGCCGATGGCCAAACAATAATCGTGTGACGCAGCAGCTTGCCAAATATTGCTTGGTCAAGCTAGTGGTTGAAGCACAAACGCGGTGAACCAACATTGCGGCGTAGGGTTAGGGGGTCAAGTTTAGAAGATAACCTGGGACAGTTTATAAGTCGGACTGCTTTCGTCTCAACTCTGTGAAGTAAGCATACAGAGCTAGAACCACCCCAAATGTGAGAGCAGTACTTCATAAAAGGAGGAATGAATCTCTTGTATAAACGGAGCAACTATTCAGAAGAGAAGTTTCGACATCAAAACAGCACACCCAGTTTCTCAGAGGCAGATTTAGCTATTCCCATAATGTGGACTTTCCAAGAAAGAGAGGATGTGACAGTAATACCAAGAATGTTAATCGAGTCAAGAGGTAGAATTACAGAACTACAGAGATATATCGGCCGGAGAGGAAGCTAGATGTTAAGGAGTAAAGTGAGGAAGTAAAGCCACAAGAGGGGAGCTTAGAGATCATATTCCGATGCCACACCCTGTCAAAAGGCTGAAATATCAAGGGCAGCTACATAACTCCCCAAAATCTTTCAGGGATGATGACCAGACAGTAAACACAGAAAAAATCAAACTTTGAACCCTGATGCAGTCTAGTCATCACGGGAAATGCAAGTTCTCAAAAGGCATTCTATTCCAAAACAATCTGGTCTCATCCACAATGAAAATCTGCTTAGCTGAATTACTGCCTTCATGGTAATGGTCTTGAGGGTTTCTGGGAAATATTTGGCAACAATGACATCAGATGAAGCAGCTTTACAGTTACACTGCTTTTATGGTAATTGTAGCGTTTCCAAAATTTCCGAATCAATCAGGATAACTAAAATATCTTAACTGTTCCTTCTTCCGCTGCCACTACGTATATACTATGGACACTTGCTAGTATCACAAGAATGATGACGGGAACATTTTCGAGTTTAGCTTTCGATCCGTGCTCAACATGCGTTCCAATCTCTCCATAACCAAACTTTGGGAATATGAGGTCTTAGATGCAATTATCAATGTCCCACTCATAGCTCTCTCATAGATCTACTCTGTACCATCAGGAATAGTCCATAAAGTAAATTCGCTAAGTCCAAGGACATGCTAAATATCAGCTGTTTGTTCACATCTCATAATGTTTGAGCACAATCATCTTACCCTCACTCGTGACAACATTATTGTTCTTAGCCTAGAGCAGCACTAAACACTGTAGCATTTCGGAAATACAGACTATCCACGCCGTGTAAACATACGCTTCTTGGCGCAGACCACCACCACATCACTGTCCTATCACTTCAGTGGTGATTGCTTTGTTCCAAGCTTAAGCCAAAGTAAATTGAAAATAAAAAGTGCATATGGGCAAAGCGCATTATTCTTAAAAATGGTGTACATCAAATATGCGTAAACTGAAGGGTCCCTGTTATGAAAGCTTCTCGGTGTTACCTAGGGTTCTTCCAAAGACTCACGTAGCCCAAAGCTGGGCTGCTTTCAATAGTAGAGCAATGTGGACTCCTTTGGATTAAGAATTTCTTTAAATTGCACTCTTAGTAATAGAGCCTCGCCAAATGTGACTTTTCATCCAAGGTGTAACCTCGAACACACTTAGTTCAGCAACACAAGCATATCATACTGCAATTAGTAACCAGAAAAGTATCAAAACATATGTTTATCATGGCAATGCAAATATTGGTAAAGTAAGTTATGTAAGTTCGCGCAGTAACTAATCGTGCTATATGGTGATATCCATGTAAATAAGAGGTTCAGTACTGTGGGAAAAGAAACGAAATATACTCGACATTATGTAAATAACGAAAACAATGTACCAAGTAACACTCGAGCTTTATCCTAGCTATGAAAATATACAACACATATGCAGAAAATGAAAGACGTATCTACTTATTTACCTTCACATTTCTTCGAAATATGGAATATGCTAGGTAAGGTTTTGCAGTACATTCATGAATAAGATACAATTTATCTATACAGATAAATGTAAAATTCCCGCTCCGGACATTCACCTGTTTGGAAGTTGAAATAATGTTTTTCCGATGTCTTTTACACGATTCTCACCTTAATTTTTATAGCAAATTACTAAATTTTGAGATATCCCCAACTCTTTACCCAACGACGTCAAAAGATCGGAAAAACAATTTCAGCCAAAACAAGTCTAACAATCTGAGGGCCAACGTCCCCTACCATAAACTATGTACTTGTGTGCTTACCTTGATCAAACTCAGATCACTAAGAGCTGGGGTCGTAGTGGTCTTTCTCCTCGTCATCCACAAGTCACACCAGCCGCTGGTTCTTCGACTCAACTGTGGAGGGTAGAGCTTGCTGCACTGTGACAAAGGAGAGACGGCCTCGTTGGCAGGCCGATTCCTTCAGCCCATAGTCCCTCCACAATCGCTTCTGCATGTGGATAGTGGTTATGTAGATCTACAAGATTCTTGGAGTGGTTGATCCACATCAGTAGGCCGCCCAATTGTTTTCCCTTGCCATTCATACTAAACGGCCTCTCGTATTTCCTCTTTTTAAATTGCAATGGTCGATTTCCACGATACCTGAGCTGCCTGGTCGCTGTTGAGGGTCACACAAGTCTTTCATCATTTCCGAACAGAAACTGTGCCAGTCTACACTCGTACTGGGACAGGTTCACACACGTGACGACCTTATGGAGCCAATATGATGAATAAATTAAATCAGTTTCCAAAAGTCTAGATAAACACCATTGACAAATATTCCTTTAACTTAGTAACTGCACTTGTTCCTCTCCTTACTCCTGGGGACAACTCTTCTGCTACAAATGCCAAGAAAAAAATGTTTGTCGGCTCGGTAACTGCACGGCTGGTCACACTTCATACAATTCACTTGTTCCTCTTTACACTTCTAAGTTCACACAATTCACTCCAGTTGGGAGGACAGGACACTTTGCTCTTACAGAAATTTCCACTCTTCACCGTCTTTTCAGTAATATGAAATTTTGCAAATGCCGAATTAGTCAAGATACAGACACTACACAACAACAACATGGCGGAACTGCCTTCAAATACAAGCGCGGGGCTGGGGATGCCAGTAACGAGCAGTGATTGGTTGATACATATTCAAGCCGACCAATTAACGTCCAGAAGACAAATGCGATGCGCATGCGCTAGACTTGATCATGCGCACTGCAGCCTAATAGTAAGCAACATACGAACACACATGAGACTTGTCCAACGTTCGTCACGTAAACAAACAATGGACAAAAAAAAAATACATCATCTTCCAACAAAAGTATTAGAATTTACAAGGTAAGTAATCAATTGCGGGAGAAATGGTGAAATAGGGTCTTAATATTGCCTAGCCTATTGATTCTAAGACTTGAAATCCCAAATTTCGCTAAATGTCCGGAATGGTAATAGTACCCATAAAAAATCCTATAAAGAATAATCATAATACAATTCACCATAACATTCGCTAAAAAAAATATTTTAATTATGATCGCTTGCCTTGCCTCACCTGAATTCCAAACGTTCAACTGTTGCGCCCATTTCTATTATTCTTCCTCTGTATGTCTCTTATTTTTGCGCGTAAGTCAGTCTTAAACCTACTAAAGAAATAATGCATAGAAAAACGTTTAAAGAATACCATTTACCTTATCATTTACCGCGTAAGACTTCTAAGTTTTTAACTGTGGGCCGACTATGACCACTACACATTGCCCTTCCTGAACCAGAAACTTTCTACACCAGGGGTATGCAATCTAGGGCCCGCGGGCCACATCCGGCCCACGAAGGGATTTTGACCGTCCCGCGAGCAAATATTGGGATAATACGTTTATCCGGCCCGTGAACCACTGGACTACGGACTACCTTATTAATATGAATTAAAAATTAGACTACGGACTACCTTATTAATATGAATTAAAAATTAGATACTCTCTTTGCGCGCGCAGGTATCTGCTCGAAGAAAGTAAAATTCATTCTAATAAGGTATGTTGTATTGCGTCACCTCTTTTATGGTTTAATACAGTCCATAGGCAAGTGATTTGCAAGGAATATTCCGGACTTATTACCCCTTTTCTACGTCCGCCGCGGAGTGATGCTCCCCTAATTAGATTTGGTCAAAAGTCATGCTAGGGCGACAGTCCACATATGTCACACAACTTCTCGATCTGCAGCAACAGGATGTCACGAGAACCAAATAACTGTTACAAATTTTAAGAAAATAACCATTTTTAGAATTACGAAGTGTCTTCTGCACCGGTACCGGTTTTGATTGTACAACAATTATCCTACGTATAAACTAAATCTGAAAAACTTAAAAAGCATCACATGGTAAAAAAAAAAAAAAACGAGGCAAAGTTCCAAACAAAAAGGTTAAAAATATAAACGTGTTACTATCTGTGAAAACAACGGCGACGAATTAAAAACAAAAAACAGCGTTACACATCAAAATGAATGGGATGATTTTACATGAAAAGTTCGTTAAGTGACGGTTTTTCTGTATCGTTATGAACAGCTTCTTTAATCTTAAGTTGATACGAAGATGAGGCGGGGTCCAGAATTGTGAAACAATCCTCCCAACAAGCGTTCTTACGAAATTCTGAACTCAAGCTGTTTGAAAACGTGAGAGCATCTCTTGTCATCCGTGAACAACTGCTCTCGACCATGTGTTGGAAAGTGGGCAGGTTTTACCGACATAACAGGCACGATATCCTGCCCAGGAAAACTTTTTAACATGAGAGCGGTGTTTCTTTGGGATAAGATCCTTCACGCTAAACATGTTACACGTGCTACCATACTAGAATAATCAGCGCCTAAAAATAAAATCGAAGAAAAAATTCCAATTGCAATGAATACAAAGCGCAGGATGATTGATGCTGAGTGCCAAAATTTCCAATACACTTGGACACAAGATTGCTTCTTCATCGAGCACGCTGGGAAACCAGTCTGTCTCATATGCTTAGAAAATGCTGTGAAGGTGGCAAATATCAGGCGACATTACGAGACCTGCCATAGTGGAAATTTTAACAAATTTACTTTGCAAGCAAGGAAAGATGAAGTTGAGCGACTGAAGGTTAGTTTTAGAAAATAAACGTCGTTTTTTGCCCCCCAAAAGCAGTAAAAATGAAGGAAATACTCGTGCCAGCTACGAAGTCGCAAAACGTATTGCAAAAAAGAAGCCTTTTACAGACAGAGTTTATCAAAGGAGGTTTAGCGGCAGTGGTGGATACTGTCTGTCCTAAAAAACAAATCTTTATTTGCATCTATCAGCCTGCCTGGATGATCGGTCACACAGTGAATTGAAGAAATGTCAGCAGATGTTAAAAGTTGCTTAAGGGAAGCCTGCAATGCATTTTTTTTTCAACTGCGCTTGATGGCACAGACTTGAGAGACAATGCTCAACTTGGAGTGTTTGTGCGAGAAGTGAGCTCAGTTTTTCAAATTTTTGAAAAGTTTATTCAATTAATTCCTATGAAGGACACGGTTGCCGGAGCAGTTATTTTTGAAGCTTTGTTGAAAATGAGGTCAGACATGAAACGATGTATCGAAGTTAATTGGCATCACAACTGATGGGGCACCATCAGTGGTGGGGAAAGAAAGGCATCAATGCATTGCTGCAACGACAAATGGAAAACCTTGGAATTGCACACAAACTGGTTAAAATTCATTGCATTATCCATCAAGAAGCATTATGCACCAAGTCTTTGAAATTAAAAAAAACTTATGGACATTGTTGTTATGGCAGTGAATCTGAACCTATCTAGTGGATTAAATCATTGCATTTCAGCAGTTTTTGTTGGATATGGAGGCAGAACATGGGGCCCTGGCATATTTCTGCAATGTACGCTGGCTTAACAAAGGGTTAATGCTCAAAGAGTATTTCCATTGCAAGAAAAGGTGGTAATATTCCATGAGAGCAAAAATGAGAATGCTTCACATTTTTGTGAGCCTGAGTGGCTTGCAACTTTGGCATTTCTTGTGGACATTACATCTCATTTAAATAATTTGAATTTATATCTTCAAGGAAAAAATCAGCTGATACACGAGATGTATGATCATATTGTGGCCTTTGAAAGAAAACCGAATTTGTGGGCATACCAGCTTCAAAAAGAAAACTATGCACATTTTCCCACTTTTCAAAAAATTAAAGCACAAGATGCAGGCATCTTTAATGAATATTGTCCTAGGACTGAAAAAAGTTTTCATATCATTTTGCTGATTTTTGCTTGCATGCAAATGAATTAAAGCTGTTTGCTACTCCATTTGATGTGGAAGTGGACACTCCATCAAATATGTTTTCAAATGAAACTGATTTGAGATGCAGTGTGATGACAATAAGATAGAATTTTCTTTCTAAATGTGTCAGTGCTTGACTTTTTTAGAAAATATATCAATCCAAATGGGAAGTATTCTAACCTAGCGGACCATGCAAAAAAGATGGCATCTTTGTTTGGCTGCACTTTTCTGTGTGAGCAATTATTTTCAAAAATGAAATGCATCAAGAACCGTTTAAGAACAAAATTAACAGATGCCCATCTGGATAATGTCTTGCTCTTGGCATCAACAAGTCTGACACCCAATACTGAGAAGCTTTCAAGCAACAAAGAACATCAAGTTTCACACTGATTCATCCACTATGTGCATTAGAATTAGTTGATTTTCTTGTTAATCATTCTTAATTTACCACCAATCAATACATCATTTTCATACTTTTTATGTTTTATAGATCCTTTCAGTCTTTTCAATAGATTCAACAGATGCCTTGATTGAAATAAATTGCAACTAAATTGAGTTCTTTGATTACTATTTGGCAACTTGGTTAAGCAAAAATTATTTTTTAACATGCATTATTCACTGATTTGAGGCAAAATATAATTACATATATTTAAAAGGATAATTCCCATATTTCAAGCTTTTTTTATGGCATTTGTCAGGCCCACTGTCCACTCATTAATAAAAGATCTGGCTCACAGAGGCAAACAGGTCGCCAACCCGTTCTAAACTAAGCACTGCTGTTTGTTCCGTTCATATTTTAGGAACAGTATTTTTCTTAATACTGTGCTTACCATAATCAATTTTCAGTGTATAAATCATTCCTGCACCTGATGAATAATATCAATGTCATGTGTTGTAAGGCCTGGGCTTGTATTCAGGAGCTGTAATATAGTTATGAGTTCTACTCAATAGTAGGTTAGGAAAGACTGGAGTATTGGTGAGACATAATGAGGAAGAAAAGCATAGATTATAAGTTAACTGTTCTTTTTAATGTATACCAACAGTACTAAACTTTATAATTTGCAGTGTGCTATTGCTGTAGTCTATCTACCTAATGACATCACTATCACCTGTTCCTTCCAGGAACTTCCATCTAATGGGTGGCCACAAAAAAGTCTCCACTTATCTGTCCTTAAATGCCTTTCTCGCATAAATCATTCCATGTATTCTTCCACCATTTCTCCCCCTCTAATACTCTCACTCTTTTTCCCCATTTCACTATAACTGGTAATGATTAATATTCAGTTATGATGGTTTTTCAATTTTTCTCTCAAAATGAAGTATGTTGATAAAATACAAAATAAGCAGTATGTCATAAAACCTTTGAATCTTTTCCAATAAAAATTCTTATAAAATTTCATAACCTTTTTCATTGTCATTTACCAACTGTATATAACCATCAGCAAAATTTATCCAAATTTTACTGATGCCAATACATCAGTAAAATGGCTGATCAGTACATCACTTGGTACTAACATATGAGACATCAATAACAGTTGAGGTTTTTGTTGATATAACAGAAATAAGCACTGCTTAGTGAAAAATGTCAAATAAATTGCTTAATGCTACCTAAATAATACTAGCTCCCAGAAGAATTTGTTTTTCTCCCTGTGTAATCAGAGGTTTCTAAACTTTTACTTGTTTTATTTCTCTTGCATGTTTTTTTTAATCTTGTGAAACTTTTTTCACTATACTTAAAAACTACTCAATTTTCAGAAATATGAGAAATGTTGCATCTTACCATTTCATTGGAGATTGCTAAGCAAATTCATACAAATACATACAAAAAGCAGAAAACAATATAAACATATTTCATTAGTCAACCATGCTTCATACAGTATTACAGGTGTATTTCACTAACCCTACTGGGAACTTTTCTAGTTTGAGGACAACATCCTTCCACATAGTAATAAAAAAAAATCAGGAATGCGTTATTACAATGTTTAGAGATGATTTAGAGTGCGAGATTATAGGTGTCACAACTGTAACAGCATCAATTTAAAGTTCTCGTAAAGTGGGCAGGGCTTAGAAATAGAGAGAAATAGTGGGCTAAAAACACTCGTAATAACAATGAACCGTTAACACTGATGCTTTTAAACTGTATCTTTACCTAAGATTATCTAACGTAATTTTAGTCGATATGTCCATTTCTAAATGTGTGTATAAGAATTCTTTACATGGGTATATCTTACCTTGAGTGAACACACAAGACAAGCACGCAAATTTCGTAAATCCCTCGGTATGCTATCCATCCCTCCAGGACTTTGACAGTTCTTGAAAGATACCTCCTTCTGTTGTAAATGCCTTGTCAGCACTAAAACAAAGGTCTTTTCCCTCGTACTGTTGTCTATTTGAGAAGTTCAGACAAAATAGCTCTCCGCTGACCTGATGGTTGTTATTGTCAGCCTGATCAAACTCGGCTCCCAATACCAGCCCACAAACATCTGTTGACGAACACCTTTCCTAGCAAACGTATAATCAGCAATCAAGAGGTGCAGTTCCCTACATCAATGACAAAACTACTTCATATTTTTCCAGTATTGATATTACTGTTTTCAGTGGTGTCATTTTACACCTTTTGGGAAATAGCACTCTACTGTGAGTTTCTTAAGAAGCATACTTCTTGATTCCGAGACAATATACTCTTGATACTTTTCAACATGATATGTAACTTTCAGGTTACTCCTACCATCACCACTATTATCACTGAGCTAAATTCAGTTCAGTTTACAGTGTCCTGACAGAACAGGGTATAGACTCGTAATAGACTTGATGCAACTAAAAAATAAGATAAGTTTTAGGTGGAGCTTTTATGTGTATATATCTCCAAACTGACTCCATCAACTCCCATACCTTAAACACCTCGAAAATCAGTCTTCTCTCTGACTCCCAGTATGGCTTCCGTAAGGCGAGATCCACTGGTGATATTCTCTCCTGTCTTACTAATGTCTGATCATCATCCCTGAAAGATTTTTTGGAGTCGTGTACAGTTGTTCTTGACATATCTGAGGCTTTTGACAGGATGTGGCATCGGGATCTTAAACTCCTCTCTTCTGGCTTCCCTCCCTCACTTTGTTCCTTGATATCTACCTTCTTCTCTGGCCTGTCCCTTACACTTTTCCTCTTTTTTTTTCAACGATTTTCTATGCTCCACAAATAATCCAGTGCGCTCATACGCTGACGATTCAACACTGCATCCATCCACATCCTTCAATTCTGCTCCTTCTTTCACTCAATCTGTATCTCGTTTAGACACAGCTTCCTAAATAAACTAAGACTTGGACAGGATATGTCAGTGGGGTACATCAAATCTTAAGTTTAATGCCACGAAGACCCAATTTCTACCCATCTCTCTATCATAAATTTCTCACAACTCTCGTCTGTTCTTTGGCGGTTCCGTAATTCCACCTCTTGACTCAGTGAACATACTTGGTATCACTGTAACATCCACTCTTTCTTGGAAACCCCACATTACGGGAATAGCTAAGTCTGCTCTAAGAAACTGGGTGTCCTATTTAGATGTCGAAACTTCTCTTCTGAACTATTCCTCTGTTTATTCAAGGGATTGATTGGTCATTGCGCGGAGTGCTGCTCTTAAATTTGGGGTGGTTCTAGCTCTGTATCCTTACTTGACTAGAGATGAGTCGAAAGCGGTCCGACTTATAAACTGTCCCAGGATAACTTCCAAACCTGTCCCCCTTGCCTTGATAGTAAGGCAACCAAAACTGCACAGCATTCTTTCTCCTCTATTCCCAGGGATATATATATATATATATATATATATATATATATATATATATATATATATATATATATATATATATATATATATATATATATATAATATATATATATATATATATATATATATATATATATATATATATATATATATATATATATATATATATATATATCTTTCTTTTTCTTTCAAACTATTCGCCATTTCCCGCATTAGCGAGGTAGCGTTAAGAACAGAGGACTGGGCCTTTGAGGGAATACCCTCACCTGGCCCAATTCTCTGTTCCTTCTTTTGTGTGAGGAAGTACCAGGAGAGACTGAGTACAGAATGGAAAAAGGTGAGAACAATGGAAGTAAGGTGAGTGGGGAGGCATGGGATGTTTTTAGGGAATAAGTGATGGATTGCGCAAAAGATGCTTGTGGAATGAGAAGAGTGGGAGGTGGGTTGATTAGAAAGGGTAGTGAGTGGTGAGATGAAGAAGTAAGATTATTAGTGAAAGAAAAGAGAGAGGCATTTGGACGATTTTTGCAGGGAAAAAATGCAATTGAGTGGGAGATGTATGAAAGAAAGAGACACGAGGTCAAGAGAAAGGTGCAAGAGGTGAAAAAGAGGGCAAATGAGAGTTGGGGTGAGAGAGTATCATTAAATTTTAGGGAGAATAAAAAGATGTTCTGGAAGGAGGTAAATAAAGTGCGTAAGACAAGGGAGCAAATGGGAACTTCAGTGAAGGGCGCAAATGGGGAGGTGATAACAAGTGGTGGTGATGTGAGAAGGAGATGGATTGAGTATTTTGAAGGTTTGTTGACTGTGTTTGATGATAGAGTGGCAGATATAGGGTGTTTTGGTCGAGGTGGTGTGCAAAGTGAGAGGGTTAGGGAAAATGATTTGGTAAACAGAGAAGAGGTAGTAAAAGCTTTGTGGAAGATGAAAGCCGGCAAGGCAGCAGGTTTGGATGGTATTGCAGTGGAATTTATTAAAAAAGGGGGTGACTGTATTGTTGACTGGTTGGTAAGGTTATTTAATGTATGGATGACTCAAGGTGAGGTGCCTGAGGATTGGCGGAATGCGTGCATAGTGCCATTGTACAAAGGCAAAGGGGATAAGAGTGAGTGCTCAAATTATAGAGGTATAAGTTTGTTGAGTATTCCTGGTAAATTATATGGGAGGGTATTGATTGAGAGGGTGAAGGCATGTACAGAGCATCAGATTGGGGAAGAGCAGTGTGGTTTCAGAAATGGTAGAGGATGTGTGGATCAGGTGTTTGCTTTGAAGAATATATGAGAAATACTTAGAAAAGCAAATGGATTTGTATGTAGCATTTATGGATCTGGAGAAGGAATATGATAGAGTTGATAGAGATGCTCTGTGGAAGGTATTAAGAATATATGGTGTGGGAGGCAAGTTGTTAGAAGCAGTGAAAAGTTTTTATCGAGGATGTAAGGCATGTGTACGTGTAGGAAGAGAGGAAAGTGATTGGTTCTCAGTGAATGTAGGTTTGCGGCAGGGGTGTGTGATGTCTCCATGGTTGTTTAATTTGTTTATGGATGGGGTTGTTAGGGAGGTGAATGCAAGAGTTTTGGAAAGAGGGGCAAGTATGAAGTCTGTTGTGGATGAGAGAGCTTGGGAAGTGAGTCAATTGTTGTTCGCTGATGATACAGCGCTAGTGGCTGATTCATATGAGAAACTGCAGAAGCTGGTGACTGAGTTTGGTAAAGTGTGTGAAAGAAGAAAGTTAAGAGTAAATGTGAATAAGAGCAAGGTTATTAGGTACAGTAGGGTTGAGGGTCAAGTCAATTGGGAGGTAAGTTTGAATGGAGAAAAACTGGAGGAAGTAAAGTGTTTTAGATATCTGGGAGTGGATCTGGCAGCGGATGGAACCATGGAAGCGGAAGTGGATCATAGGGTGGGGGAGGGGGCGAAAATCCTGGGAGCCTTGAAGAATGTGTGGAAGTCGAGAACATTATCTCGGAAAGCAAAAATGGGTATGTTTGAAGGAATAGTGGTTCCAACAATGTTGTATGGTTGCGAGGCGTGGGCTATGGATAGAGTTGTGCGCAGGAGGGTGGATGTGCTGGAAATGAGATGTTTGAGGGCAATGTGTGGTGTGAGGTGGTTTGATCGAGTAAGTAACGTAAGGGTAAGAGAGATGTGTGGAACTAAAAAGAGCGTGGTTGAGAGAGCAGAAGAGGGTGTTTTGAAATGGTTTGGGCACATGGAGAGAATGAGTGAGGAAAGATTGACCAAGAGGATATATGTGTCGGAGGTGGAGGGAACGAGGAGAAGTGGGAGACCAAATTGGAGGTGGAAAGATGGAGTGAAAAAGATTTTGTGTGATCGGGGCCTGAACATGCAGGAGGGTGAAAGGAGGGCAAGGAATAGAGTGAACTGGATCGATGTGGTATACCGGGGTTGACGTGCTGTCAGTGGATTGAATCAGGGCATGTGAAGCGTCTGGGGTAAACCATGGAAAGCTGTGTAGGTATGTATATTTGCGTGTGTGGACGTGTATGTATATACATGTGTATGGGGGTGGGTTGGGCCATTTCTTTCGTCTGTTTCCCTGCGCTACCTCGCAAACGCGGGACACAGCGACAAAATATATATATATATATATATATATATATATATATATATATATATATATATATATATATATATATATATATATATATATATATTGTTACGAACTCAATAATTATTCAGGCAAGGTCGCCAGTAACATATATGTTACAAATACTACTGATCCTTGTCTTGCAAGGACGTTATAGATTTGTTATATCACAACGGAATAACACAATGATAAAGTTATGGGATTGAATTGAAGACCAGCATTACATTAAATCTAATTATAATGAAAGAATTCAGGTGTACAAAGATAGGCACATAAATCAGGCATGAATCATTTACGTTAACACTGAACATGAGTTTAACATTGAACATGAGTTAACATTGAACATGAGTTAACATTCCAGATAAGATTTCAAGACAGGAGATCTCTTTCCTTTAAGACACTTTGTTCGATAACATTACACTTAGACCTGACGTGACACAGTAAACATCATCATTACACTTAACTAAACCTGATGTAACACAGTAAACACTTACCTAAACCTGGCGTGACACGGTAGTAACGGGCTTACAGCACAGCAGGGCTTACAGGAAGGCTTACAGCAGGGGACACCACTTACCTCGCTGGGCTAGAGAGAGAGGAATCAAATCTCAGCGGGTGTAGTGGGTACAAGTAAAGACAAGCGTTCACCCTTGCTGCTATACAACGCTACATTTTGATTGGCTATAGAACTATCAGCAATTCTTATTGGTTGGAGGGTCCAGAGTCTCGGCGTAGCCACACTCTTTGGTTTCTTGCGAACGTCAGCACCGATGACATACGGTGGTGAAATACCCCGCAGCTGATCCAGCGCCTTGACTTGGCGCCTCTGATGAGGGTTCGGGTGCCGGAGGACTGGTCAACAACTGCTTCAAAACAGAATCACAAAGCCAAATGCTGGGTGGGCAGAAACTCCGAGCCAGCAGAAGAAGGCATCACTCCTCGCCCTGATAAGAAATAGCAACATACACGAGGACACACACACACGTGATATATATATATATATATATATATATATATATATATATATATATATATATATATATATATATATATATATATATATATATATATATATATATATTCCCTGGGGATAGGGGAGAAAGAATACTTCCCACGTATTCCCTGCGTGTTGTAGAAGGCGACTAAAAGGGAAGGGGGCGGGAGGCTGGAAATCCTCCTCTCTCGTTTTTTTTTTTTTTTTTTTTCTTTTTTTTTTCCCAAAAGAAGGAACAGAGAAGAGGGCCAGGTGAGGATATTCCCCCAAAGACCCAGTCCTCTGTTCTTAATGCTACCTCGCTATCGCGGGAAATGGCAAATAGTATGAAAGAAAGAAAAAGAAAGAATATATATATATATATATATATATACATATATATATATATATATATATATATATATATATATATATATATATATATATATATATATATATATATTTCCCATTTTAGAAAGTTAATACAAGGAGGGGAGGATTTCTGGCCCCCCGCTCCCGTCCCCTCTAGTCGCTTTCTACGACACGCGAGGAATACGTGGGAAGTATTCTTTCACCCCTATCCCCAGGGATAATATACATATATATATACATATACACATACACACACATACACATACATACGCACATATACACACACACACATACATATATATACATATGAAAAATGTAAGAAACAATTTAGAAAACCGAAACTTCTAGCTTGAAATGAATGAAAAAATGAATGTCACATAATGGTTCAACCTCTGGCTATGGAAAAAGGAAATGTATAATCTATTTACACAAACGTCAATAGCAGTTCTCATCAATTTAACCACTGTATCAATAAGCTTCAATGTCTAAGCTACATTTTTTCCAATTTCACTATTTTCTTGTCAAAACACCATGTATGAAAACTATCACTCCAGTAACACAACTATAAACATTTACTTCCCCTTTAAAAAAAGTTCTGGGGAAGTCTGTCTCGATACACTGCGGGAAACTCTACCACCTGGCGAGGTTTGTGTTGCAATGGTTCCCGATTCACAAACGTAGTAGCATCACTGGTGGGCCAAGGTAGTTCCGTTTGCGAAGAGGCGCTCAAAGCTGATCTGTCCGTGGTTGTTCTGAACAGAAAGTTGACTGAGCTCTTCATGTGGTCGCAGGCATCGGTGTGTTAAGTTGTTATTATGAAACACAAACGTGTGTACTTGGACGGCGTTTCCTACTGTCTTGGCCGGTTGTGGTGGGTGGGAGCGGGTTCCTGCGGCCACGCGCGCGTCAAGAGGTGTTGGATCCGTAGGATGAAGCTGAAGGGTAAGTTGAGGGAGCGTCCTTGGTGATGCGGTGGGCGGCGGATGCTGCGGCCTGGCTCCTGCCGCCCTCCAGGCATACACAACCTCCTCCTCGCCTCGCACCGCTTCAACCCCACCTGTTAAATAACTACTTTCCGTTCTTTTTTTTTCTTTGCTTTTCTCTTTGATAGGAAGTGATGTGGCGTTTTTTTTTTTTTTTGCTTTGTCGCTGTCTCCAGCGTTTGCGAGGTAGCGCAAGGAAACAGACGAAAGAAATGGCCCAACCCACCCCCATACACATGTATATACATACGTCCACACACGCAAATATACATACCTACACAGCTTCCCATGGTTCACCCCAGAGGCTTCACATGCCTTGATTCAATCCACTGACAGCACGTCAACCCCGGTATACCACATCGCTCCAATTCACTCTATTCCTTGCCCTCCTTTCACCCTCGTGCATGTTCAGGCCCCGATCACACAAAATCTTTTTCACTCCATCTTTCCACCTCCAATTTGGTCTCCCTCTTCTCCTCGTTCCCTCCACCTCCGACACATATATCCTCTTAATCAATCTTTCCTCACTCATTCTCTCCATGTGACCAAACCATTTCAAAACACCCTCTTCTGCTCTCTCAACCACGCTCTTTTTATTTCCACACAACTCTCTTACCCTTACGTTACTTACTCGATCAAACCACCTCACATCACACATTGTCCTCAAACATCTCATTTCCAGCACATCCATATATATATATATATATATATATATATATATATATATATATATATATATATATATATATATATATATATATATATATATATATATATATATATATATATATATATATATATATATATATATATATATATATATATATATATATATATATATATATATATATATATATATATATATATATATATATATATATATATTCTTTCTTTCTTTTACTTCATACTATTCGCCATTTCCCGCGATAGCGAGGTTGCGTTATGAACAGAGGACTGGGCCTTTGAGGGAATATTCTCACCTGGCCCCCTTCTCTGTTCCCTCTTTTGGGAAAAAAAAAAAAAAGAGAGAGGGGAGGATTTCCAGCCCGCCGCTCCCTTCCCTTTTAGTCGCCTTCTACGACACGCAGAGAATACGTGGGAAGTATTCTTTCTCCCCTATCCCCAGGGATATTTGTTAAATGCCTTTATATTACTTCTATTCTGTGCAGTGGGAAGTCTTCAGAAGAATGAACATTTTCAGTGAGAGAGATTTTACAGTTTCATAAATGCAAAAGATTCCCTATCATATTCAAACCCAATATTGAACCACTTTTTTACCCAAGGGAATGGCAGTACTATCTGATCCCATCACCTCTGTCTATGCCTCAGTATTGGAGAGTTTTCACAGAATCCTCAGACTGTAACCTTTCAAATATTCTTTCACAGATACATCATTAAAACACTACCCTCTTCCCTAATCCTCTTCATTCTAAACTATAATATTTCTTGGGCCAAATGAGCCACTCATCAATGGTCCCCACCCAAATCTACATCCAAATTTGCAACATACAAATACTGACCAAACAACACATCATTACAATCCTATATTTTCTTCATAAAAGAAAAAAGTGACATGATAGTAACTGAGGCTGAATATATATATATATATATATATATATATATATATATATATATATATATATATATATATATATATATATATATATATATATTTTTATTTTTTTTTTCATACTATTCGCCATTTCCCGCGTTAGCGAGGTAGCGTTAAGAACAGAAGACTGGGCCTCTGAGGAAATATCCTCACCTGGCCCCCTTCACTGTTCCTTCTTTTGGAAAATTGAAAAAAAAAAGAGAGGGGAGGATCTCCAGCCCCCCGCTTTGTCGCTGTCTCCCGCGTTAGCGAGGTAGCGCAAGGAAACAGACGAAAGAATGGCCCAACCCACCTACATACACATGTATATACATACACGTCCACACACGCAAATATACATACCTATACATCTCAATGTATACATATATATACCCACACAGACATATACATATATACCCATGTACATAATTCATACTGTCTGCCTCTATTCATTCCCATCGCCACCCCGCCACACATGGAATAGCAACACCCTCCCCCCTCATGTGTGGGAAGTATCATTTCTCCCCTATCCCCAGGGATATATATATATATATATATATATATATATATATATATATATATATATATATATATATATATATATATATATATATATATATATATATATATATATATATATATATATATATATATCCCTGGGGATAGGGGAGAAAGAATACTTCCCACGCATTCCTCACGTGTCGTAGAAGGCGACTAAAGGGGACGGGAGCGGGGGGCTAGAAACCGTCCCCTCCTTGTATTTTAACTTTCTAAAAGGGGAAACAGAAGGAGTCATGCGGGGAGTGCTCATCCTCCTCGAAGGCTCAGATAGGGGTGTCTAAATGTGTGTGGATGTAACCAAGATGAGAAAAAAGGAGAGATAGGTAGTATGTGTGAGGAAAGGAACCTGGATGTTTTGGCTCTGAGTGAAACGAAGCTCAAGGGTAAAGGGGAAGAGTGGCTTGGGAATGTCTTGGGAGTAAAGCTAGGGGTTGGTGAGAGGACAAGAGCAAGGGAAGGAGTAGCACTACTGCTGAAACAGGAGTGGTGGGAGTATGTGATAGAGTGTAAGAAAGTAAACTCGAGACTGATATGGGTAAAACTGAAAGATGATGGAAAGAGATGGGTGATTGTTGGTGCATATGCACCTGGGCATGAGAAGAGAGATCATAAGAGGCAAGTGTTTTGGGAGCAACTGAATGAGTGTGTTCGTGGTTTTGATGCACGAGACCGGGTTATAGTGATGGGCGATTTGAATGCAAAGGTGAGTAATGTGGCAGTTGAGGGAATAATTGGTATACTTGGGGTGTTCATTGCTGTAAATGGAAATGGTGAAGAGCTTGTAGATTTTTTTTTCATACTATTCGCCATTTCCCGCGTTTGCGAGGTAGCGTTAAGAACATGGGATTGGGCCTTAGAGGGAAAATCCTCACCTGGCCCCCTTCTCTGTTCCCTCTTTTGGAAAATAAGTAAAAAAAAAACGAGAGGGGAGGATTTCCAGCCAGCCACCCACTCCCTCCCCTTTTAGTCGCCTTCTACGACACCCAGGGAATACGTGGGAAGTATTCTTTCTCCCCTATCCCCAGGGGGTAAATTGTAGATTTATGTGCTGAAAAAGGACTGGTGATTTGGAATACCTGGTTTAAAAAGCGAGATATACATAAGTATACGTATGTAAGTAGGAGAGATGGCCAGAGAGCGTTACTGGATTACGTGTTGATTGATAGGCACGCGAAAGAGAGACTGTTGGATGTTAATGTGCTGAGAGGTGCAACTGGAGGGATGTCTGATCATTATCTTGTGGAGGCTAAGGTGAAGATTTGTATGGGTTTTCAGAAAAGAAGAGTGAATGGTGGGGTGAAGAGGGTGGTGAGAGTAAGTGAGCTTGGGAAGGAGACTTGTGTGAGGAAGTACCAGGAGAGACTGAGTACAGAATGCAAAAAGGTGAGAACAATGGAAGTAAGGGGAGTGGGGGAGGAATGGGATGCATTTAGGGAAGCAGTGACGGCTTGCGCAAAAGATGCTTGTGGTATGAGAAGAGTGGGAGGTGGGTTGATTAGAAAGGCTAGTGAGTGGTGGGATGAAGAAGTAAGATTATTAGTGAAAGAGAAGAGAGACGCATTTGGACGATTTTTGCAGGGAAATAATGCAAATGAGTGGGAGATTTATAAAAGAAAGAGGCAGGAGGTTAGGAGAAAGGTGCAAGAGTGAAAAAGAGGGCAACTGAGAGTTGGGGTGAGAGGGTATCATTAAATTTTAGGGAGAATAAAAAGATGTTCTGGAAGGAGGTAAATAAAGTGTGTAAGACAAGGGAAAAAATGGGAACTTCAGTGAAGGGGGCTCATGGGGAGATGATAACAAGTAGTGGTGATGTGAGAAGGAGATGGAGTGAGTATTTTGAAGGTTTGTTGAATGTGGTTGATGATAGAGTGGCAGATATAGGGGGTTTTGGTCGAGGTGGTGTGCAAAGTGAGAGGGTTAGGGAAAATGATTTGGTAAACAGAGAAGAGGTAGTAAAAGATATGCGGAAGATGAAAGCCGGCAAGGCAGCAGGTTTGGATGGTATTGCAGTGGAATTTATTAAAAAAGGGGGTGACTGTATTGTTGACTGGTTGGTAAGGTTACTTAATGTATGTATAATTTATGGTGAGGTGCCTGAGGATTGGCGGAATGCTTCCATAGTGCCATTGTACAAAGGCAAAGGGGATAAGAGTGAGTGCTCAAAATACAGAGGTATAAGTTTGTTGAACATTCCTGGTAAATTATATGGGAGGGTATTGATTGAGAGGGTGAAAGCATGTACAGAGCATCAGATTGGGGAAGAGCAGTGTGGTTTCAGAAGTGGTAGAGGATGTGTGGATCAGGTGTTTGCTTTGAAGAATGTATGTGAGAAATACTTAGAAAAGCAAAAGGATTTGTATGTAGCATTTATGGATCTGGAGAAGGCATATGATAGAGTTCATAGAGATGCTTTGTGGAAGGTATTAAGAATATATGGTGTGGGAGGCAAGTTGTTAGAAGCAGTGAAAAGTTTTTATCGAGGTTGTAAGGCATGTGTACGTGTAGGAAGAGAGGAAAGTGATTGGTTCTCAGTGAATGTAGGTTTGCGGCAGGGGTGTGTGATGTCTCCATGGTTGTTTAATTTGTTTATGGATGGGGTTGTTAGGGAGGTGAATGCAAGAGTTTTGGAAAGAGGGGCAAGTATGAAGTCTGTTGTGGATGAGAGAGCTTGGGAAGTGAGTCAGTTGTTCGCTGATGATACAGCGCTCATGGCTGATTCATGTGAGAAACTGCAGAAGCTGGTGACTGAGTTTGGTAAAGTGTGAGAAAGAAGAAAGTTAAGAGTAAATGTGAATAAGAGCAAGGTTATTAGGTACAGTAGGGTTGAGAGTCAGGTCAATTGGGAGGTAAGTTTGAATGGAGAAAAAACTGGAGGAAGTGAAGTGTTTTAGATATCTGGGAGTGGATTTAGCAGCGGATGGAACCATGGAAGCGGAAGTGAATCATAGGGTGGGGGAGGGGGCGAAAATTCTGGAAGCCTTGAAGAATGTGTGGAAGTCGAGAACATTATCTTGGAAAGCAAAAATGGGTATGTTTGAATGAATAGTGGTTCCAACAATGTTGTATGGTTGCGAGGCGTGGGCTATGGATAGAGTTGTGCGCAGGAGGGTGGATGTGCTGGAAATGAGATGTTTGAGGACAATATGTGGTGTGAGGTGGTTTGATCGAGTAAGTAATAATAGGGTAAGAGAGATGTGTGGTAATAAAAAGAGTGTGGTTGAGAGAGCAGAAGAGGGTGTGTTGAAATGGTTTGGTCACATGGAGAGAATGTGTGGAAGTCGAGAACATTATCTTGGAAAGCAAAAATGGGTATGTTTGAAGGAATAGTGGTTCCAACAATGTTGTATGGTTGCGAGGCATGGGCTATGTATAGAGTTGTGCGCAGGAGGGTGGATGTGCTGGAAATGAGATGTTTGAGGACAATATGTGGTGTGAGGTGGTTTGATCGAGTAAGTAATAATAGGGTAAGAGAGATGTGTGGTAATAAAAAGAGTGTGGTTGAGAGAGCAGAAGAGGGTGTGTTGAAATGGTTTGGTCACATGGAGAGAATGAGTGAGGAAAGATTGACCAAGAGGATATATGTGTTAGAGGTGGAGGGAATGAGGGGAAGTGGGAGACCAAATTGGAGGTGGAAAGATGGAGTGAAAAGATTTTGAGTGATCGGGGCCTGAACATGCAGGAGGGTGAAAGGCGTGCAAGGAATAGAGTGAATTGGAACGATGTGGTATACCGGGGTCGACGTGCTGTCAATGGATTGAACCAGGGCATGTAAAGCGTCTGGGGTAAACCATGGAAAGTTCTATGGGGCCTGGATGTGGAAAGGGAGCTGTGGTTTCGGTTTATTATTACATGACAGCTAGAGACTGAGTGTGAACGAATTTGGCCTTTGTTGTCTTTTCCTAGCACTACCTCACACACGTGAGGGGGGGAGGGGGTTGTTATTCCATGTGTTGCGGGTGGCGGTGGGAATGAATAAGGGCAGATAGTATGAATTATGTACATGTGTATATATGTATATGTCTGTGTGTGTATATATATGCATACATTGAGATGTATAGGTATGGATATTTGCGTGTGTGGACGTGTATGTATATACATGTGTATGTGGGTAGGTTGGGCCATTCTTTCGTCTGTTTCCTTGCGCTACCTCGCTAACGCAGGAGACAGCAACAAAGCAAAATAGAATAATAAATAAATGAAATAATATATATACATTTACGTATTCATACTTGCTTGCCTTCATCTATTCCTGGCGCTACCCCGCCCCACAATGATTGGGGCCTTAACATGCAAGAGGGTGAAAGACGCACAGGAAACAGTGAAATGGAATAATGTAGTATACTGGGTTTGACGTGCTGTCAATGAACTGAACCATGGCTTGTGAAGCTTCCAGGGTAAACTATGGAAAGGTCTGTGAGGTGTAGTTCCTGTGTATTACACATGGCAGATAATGGATGAGCCAATGTTAATTTCAAATGACTTCTCTCTCAATGAGAGGGAGAGCTCAGGCAGTAGAGTAATAGCCCCTCCTACAACCCCTGCAAAGTTGAGGTATATTTCTATTACACTTTCTCAAAAGACTCTGCAACCAGTGAGAGGAAAGGCTCTGGTGGTATTGTATTGGCCCCTCCCAAGACCCCTACTATCCCGTCCCTTACTCATGGAGCAATCCATCAGGCGGTAAGCTGTTGACAGCAGCTGCCCAGGATGGTACTACTGTCCTGACGGAGGAGCGTTAAAGTGGTGCACAGAACCGTCTTGCACTACCCATCAGGATTACTATTCTTACTTTCCGTCATATCAAAACGGAACTACTGGGCTAGTCCTACCATCTTCTTACAAGCATCATACACATACTCAAACTTCACTTATGTTCTTCACATAAGTTCTCTTGTCATCTACCGTCTCCATAGTATTTTTTTCTAATATCATAAAGTCTACAAATCCATGATCCCTAGTTCCCAGCATTATGGGGTGCTAAGAATCTCCAGGTTCCTATCTGACTCTAGGACCAATGAGAGACTTAGACAGTAGTTATACTGACCCTTCACATGACCTTTCCCTCTCTCATAGACCTGCCTCTTTTTCTCTTCACTGTACCAACATTCTTGGTCACACCAGTAACCTCTCCTCAGTCGAACACCATCTGTGTAGTACCTCTCCTGATATCTTACTTCTCTCCAAGACACTTGTATGATAATGTTTGCACTAGCCCCTTTTTCATATACAACTATAGTCTCACTAGCAATTCCTGTTCAAAGGTGGTGTTTGCCCTTATTCCTTTCTCGAACTTCCATTCAGCATCTATCACTGCCCGTAATCATTACAGTTACATTATCCACAAGGCAAAGTGTTTCTTTATCCAAAGGAGGTGCGATAACCTCTCCTCCATCCACTGATACTTGTTTCTGGTCTGGACATAAGCAAGGATTATGGTACTGATGACATCCATTCCCTTGTACTGAAAGATTGTGCCTCTGAGCTTGCTCTTTCATTCCGTTTGTTTAAATACCAGAATTTTCTGAATTTGCTTGTTCCATTTGTTTAAAGACCATCACTCTTCTTTCTTGGAAACATGCATTGGTACACTCCACATTCCATCTCTAAGGAAAGGGACCATCTAACCCCGTGAACTATCATCTTGTTGCATTGATATCTACCATTTCCAAAGATTTTGAATCCCTCCTCGGCTCCCATATCCACAGATATCTTGAATCTTTGTCTTCCCTCTGATCACCAGAATGGCTTTCGTAAGGTGATATTCTTTCCTATCTTATCAATATCTGGTTATCATCCCTGAGAGATTTTGGGGAATCCCATGTAGTTCCCTTTACCACCGGCGTCTCCACACGGTCGAACAATGTCCGTCGGACATGACGTCGCTGATGACGTCAGAAGCGAGCACCTAGAGGTGTGCCGGACACTATCCATGTTCGTAGTATCGGAACTTCGGACACTGTCTGGTGGGACAGAGGCGTGGAAGTATACGATACAGCCAGGCACACGATGAACAAAGTTACTTGGTTACCGGATTTTCTGAGTCGTTTGTTGATTAGTTCTCACCATGGCATTCAGCCTCAAACGACTCGAGGGGGGGAAAAGATCTTTAGTCACTGCCGAGAGGCATGAAATGCTTCAAGAAGCGCTTCATCAACTGAGACAATTATCTCGATCGGAGAAAGAGGATAGCGATGATGAAAGTGCTTTTGGTGATGTTGTTACCAATGATTTACGAAAGATGAATGAAGAAAATAAAATCCAGGGACAAAAACTAATTTCTGAGGTGCTTTTTCTAGGGAAATTAGGCAAGCTCTCCTATTCATCAAAGGTTGTTGAATAATCATTCCTATTTTCAACATATGCTTGTGCTATAGAATAATTATTTCTATTGTTGATATGATGATATAGTACGAACATAATTACAAGTGTCTGTGTATTCAAAATTACATGCAAATATACTCTCTGAATCATTTGAATTAAATCTTAGCAAGAAACAACAGTCGTAGTTTGTCTATATCCCATGTTTAGAAACAATATTCATTAACAACTTTACATATGGGTAAAGATTATCTCGCTTTATCTGCCGGATCGCCCCTCAAGTTGAGTGATGTCTGAGCACCCAACTCCAAGCAAACCAAGTGTCTTTTCCGATACAGTTGACAGGAACTATAATGTATAATATCAATCTCATGTCTATGTGCTCAATAGTAGGCCTGTCCTTCACACTATGCATGTCATTATTATTACCTGCCTTTAACCTGTCACAAAGAAGCATTGCTTACGTTTAAGTATGGATCCTGAAGCACATCATAGATGGTTTGGCACGCATCAGGAATAATTGCAGACAATGTTTAGATGTTCCTGTTCTGTATTGAAGGGAGGTGTAGGAGTACCCGGTGGAAAGGTAAATCAACATTGCCTCTAGACGTGCTTCTAGTGAAATGCTCTCTCTCATACAGGTGTCCTGCTTCGTTATAAAAGGTCTTACCTTCTCAAAAAAGTCTTAGAAGCTGTTTGGGT
Source organism: Panulirus ornatus (assembly GCF_036320965.1). Classification (NCBI taxonomy): domain Eukaryota; kingdom Metazoa; phylum Arthropoda; class Malacostraca; order Decapoda; family Palinuridae; genus Panulirus; species Panulirus ornatus. The sequence goes on along the minus strand of NC_092230.1, from coordinate 22,960,224 downwards.
CCATCCGCATATAGTTTGTGAAGTCTGATTCATAACCAATTTGCAGTTCATGTAAGATGGTTGCATGGCTTCCCCTTTCGCTTCGTTTCTGTAACCAGTCCTTGCACCATTCCCTTCTTGTCACCTCCTTGTCCTCAGTGTAGCAACTATCATGCTACATAGTGCAATTTTCTTGGTTTTGTTTTTTATCTTCTTTTGCACCATGGTAATGATGTACCGCACTAGACGCTGGCAACGACCACCTGTCGCCCAAGTCCACACCAACACTGACTTGAATACCTGTGCGTTGCCAGCGGACATCAGCTTCGAACATCGTCTGCCGGTCTTTGCTTGGTGAACACAGTAGACACCGGTATACTTCATATGGTACCACTGATTGTTGCCATATCAAATTCCCTCGTTTCGACGCTTATGACGTCATCGTGCTTCGCCTTATGATATGGTAACAGTGTTTGTCCGACGGATACTGATCGACCGTGTGAACGTAACCTTACAAAGTCAAAGCTTTTAACAGCGTGTAGTATCGGGCTCTCATCCATAAGCTCTGTTCTTTTGGAAATGAAATGTTTGAGGACGATATGTAGTTTGATTGAGTAGGGAATGAAAGGTTGAGAGAGATGCATGGTAGCAAAAAGTGTGTGGCTGAGAGAGAAGAGTAGGGTGTGCTGAAATGGTTTGGACATATGGAGAGAATGAGTGAGGAAAGGTTAAAAAGAGGATATATGCATCAGAAGTTGAGGGGAGGATTGAGTGAAAAAGATTTTTGAGTGATCGGGGTCTGAACATGCAGGAGGGTGAAAGGCATGCACAGGATAGAGTGAACTGGAAGAATGTGATATACTGGGGTTGACCTGCTGTCATTGAACTGAACCACGGTATGTAAATCATCCAGACTAAATCATGTAAAGGTCTGTGGGGTTTGGTCGTGGAGAGAATTTGTGATTTAGTTGCTTCACAAATGACAGCCAAGAGAATGGATGCGAGTGGATTTGGTCGTTCTTTGTCTATTCCAGGTGCTACCTCGCTAATGTGGGAAACAGTGATAAAGTATGAAAATAAGCAACTAATAAAACTCATGCCCAAAGAACAGTACGACCCATGTTTCCGACATCACTGGTCTGCTTGTTACAACACATTGATTGTTACACAAGTGATCTAAGGTTACTGGTTGCAGTTTCCTTGTGACAGTTTTAGAATTAGTAATGATTGAAGGAATGCCAAATTTCATTTTAACCCCTTTCCCAAACTATAAGGCCATGGGATGATTCAAATATCATGACAGTGCTGAGGATTATGAATATCGAAAACTTTAGATTGTATGAATTTAAGATTTCTAAGAAACTAACAGAACCTACAAAAACCTTATATGATCTCCCTAAGCAGCCTAGGTATAATAGAAATGTACTATCTTGATCTAATTGATTTTTTAAATGTTATTACTTCAAAACTAGAATCATATTTTGATCAAGTAGCTGAGCAAGTGATATGGTGTTGGATGGGAGGACTATTTAAAGTTAAATGGCTTCTGGGTTGAGATTTTTAGTGTGGCTGGTTGCATTGCCCATATTTCAAGCTTTTATGGCCATTCATTTCTCTGATACATTAAGTTATACCGTCATCCATGCCGAGGTAGATGAGGCAACACCCTATTTTTCAAAGCCTGGAGGTTTTGCTGATTATATTTCATCACTGTTCATTCATAAATCCCCTGAAATATCTGCATAGAGTAGCAGTGTGAAATATTCCCTCAAGGTTTTGGAACCTAGTGTCTGGGGTCTCTTCCTTCATTAAAAGGCTCAGATTGGTGTCTGAATGTGTGTGGATGTAACCAAGATGAGAAGAAAGGAGAGATAGGTAGTATGTTTGAGGAAAAAAAACCTGGATGTTTTGGCTCTGAGTGAAACGAAGCTCAAGGGTAAAGGAGAAGAGTGGTCTGGTAAAGTCTTGGGAGTAAAGTCGGGGGTTGGTGAGAGGGAAAGAGCTGAGGATGGAGTGGCACTACTCCTGCAGCAGGAGTTGTGGGAGTATGTGATAGAGTTTAAGTAAGTAAATTCTAGATTCATTTGGGTAAAACTGAAAGTGGATGGAGAGAGATGGGTGATTATTGGTGCCTATGCACCTGGTCACGAGAGAAAAGACCAAGAGAGGTAAGTGCTTTGGGAGCAGCTGAGTGAGTGTATTAGCAGCTTTGATGAACGAGATCAGGTTATAGTGATTGGTGGTTTAAATGTGAAGGCAAGTAATGTGGCAGTTGAGGGTATAACTGGTGTACATGGGGTGTTCAATGTTGTATAGGGAAATGGTAAAGAGCTTGTGGATTTCTGTGCTGAAAAAGGGCTGGTGATTAGGAATACCTGATTTAAAAAGAGAGAAGTACCAAGAGAGATTCAGTGTAGAATCCATGTGACCAAACCATTTCAAAACACCCTCTTCTGCTCTCTCTCAACCACGCTCTTTTTATTACCATACATCTCTCTTACCCTTTCATTACCTACTGGATCAAACCACCACACACCACATATTTTCCTCAAACATCTCATTTTCAGCACATCCACCCTCCTCCGCACAACTCTATCTATAGCCCACGCCTTGTAACCTTATAACATTGCTGGAACCATTATTCCTTCAAACATATCCATTTTTGCTTTCCAGGATACCATTCTCGACTTCCACACATTTTTCAACATTCCCAGAACTTTTGCCCCCTCCCCCACCCTATGATTCACTTCCCCTTCCATGGTTCTACCCACTGCTAAATCCACTCCGAGATATCTAAAACACTTCACTTCCTCTAATTTATCTCCATTCAAACTCACCTCCCAATTAACCTGTCCCTCAACCCTACTAAACCTAATAACCTTGCTCTTATTCACATTTACTCTCAGCTTTCTTCTTTCACACACTTTACCAAACTCAGTCACCAGCTTCAGCAGTTTCTCACCTGAATCAGCCACCAGCACTGTATCACCAGCGAACAACTGACTCACTCCTCAAGCCCTCTCTTCCACAACAGACTGCATACTTGCCCCTCTCTCCAGAGCTCTTGAATTCACCTCCATAACAACCCCATCCATAAACAAATTAAACAACTATGGAGACATCACACAATCCTGCCACAAACTGACATTCACTGGGAACCAATCACTTTCCTCTCTTCCTACTAGTACTCATGCCTTACATCCTTGGTAAAAACTTTTCACTGCTTCTAGCAACTTACCTCCCACAATATATACTCTTAATACCTTCCACAAAGCATCTCTATCAACCCTATCATATGCCTTCTCCAGATCCATAAATGCTACATATAAATCCATCTGTTTTTCTAAGTATTTCTCACAGACATTCATCTAAGCAAACACCTGACCCACACACCCTCTACCACTTCTGAAACCACACTGCTCTTCCCCAATCTGATGCTCTGTACATGTCTTTACCCTCTCAATCAATATCCTTCCATATAATTTCCCAGGAATACTCAACAAACTTATACCTCTGTAATGTGAACACTCACATTTATACCCTTTGCCTTTGTACAATGGCACTATGCATGCATTCCTCCAATCCTCAGGCACTTCACCATGAGCCATACATACACTGAATATCCTTACCAACCAGTCAACAACACGTCACCTTTTTTTAATAAATTCCACTGCAATATCATCCAAACCCGCCGCCTTGCCGGCTTTCATCTTCCGCAAAGCTTTCACTACCTCGTCTCTGTTTACCAAACCATTCTCCCTGACCCTCTCACTTCGCTCACCACCTTGACCAAATCACCCTATATCTGCCACTCTATCATTAACTCGTTCAAGAAACCTTCAAAATACTCACTTCATCTTTTCACTTCACCACTACTTGTTATTACCTCCCCATTATCCTCCTTCACCGGTTCCCATTTGTTCTCTTGTCTTACACACTTTATTTACCTCCTTCCAAAACATTTTTATTCTCCCTAAAATTTAATGATACTCTCTCACCCCAATTCTCGTTTGCCCTCTTTTTCACCTCTTGCACCTTTCTCTTGACCTCCTGCCTCTTTCTTTTATACATCTCCCAGTCATCTGCACTACTTCTCTGCAAAAATTGTCCAAATGCCTCTGTCTTCTCTTTCACTAACAATCTTACTTCTTCATCCCACCACTCACTAGCCTTTCTAATCTGCCCACCTCCCACCTTTCTCATGCCACATGCATCTTTTGCAAAAGCTATCACTGCTTCCCTATATACATTCCATTCCTCCCCCAACTCCTCTTATGTCATATGCTCTCATCTTTTGCCATTCTGCACTCAATCTCTCCTGGTACTTCCTCACACGTCTCCTTCCCAAGCTCACTTACTCTCACCACTCTCTTCACCCCAACATTCTCTCTTCTTTTCTGAAAACCTCTATTATAATAACAAAAATAATGAACTATCTTCTAGTATACCCCTGCAATGTCTGACTTAAATCCTTACAAAAATGTGGGACTATCATAAAATGCATTATGCATGACATTTGAAGACTAGAGATACACAAATGAGATTTTGTTCATCCATTCCTGATGCTCCCTGCCATGACAGGAAAGGCAATAAGGAGTTGAAAAAGTAAATGATACTTCCATTAAATAATCTAACATTTAATATTACAAATGGTACAAAAATATTTTCAAGTACATACGTAACAAGATCAGAAACAAATACAAAGATCTTAAGAAAGACCAATCACCAGCAAGACCAGCTTGAAGAATATAATCTAAGTGAATACTGTACCATAAACCTCAACATCGTTTGTTGATTTACAGGAATTAGCTAACTCTTGAAATACTGACTGTGGCATGGATAATATGTAAATATAAAGACAATTTTACATGTAAATTGACCTTCTTTGCCATAAACTGAGAATTAAATGTCATTGGTACAGAACATAAAATCAGAGGTAAATTCTCTATTGCTAGTTTTGTCCAATTATTAACATATCAAACAAACTCCTGAAAACTGTCAACATTAAAACAATATGATTATCTAGTTCTTTTTCATGTCATGTGCAAAGAAAAAATTACATCTTATGAATTACATTTCTCAAATTACAGCTTTGGATTTATGAAAATATAAAACGTGAAAAATGCAAGTCAACAGAGTTTCTGAATAATACAAACCATGGATTTAAACATTTGATCCTCTTTGAAAGATTAGTTTTGCCATTCATGATATTCTAAGTCAGAAGACTTTTTTTCTTGTAGCATTTCTAAATTTCATCCAAATACATCAATTTAAATTTTGCATTTCTTTTCATTCTGTATTCACTGCTATGCTTAAAATTCCCAAGAATCAAGCCAGCGGATCTGGTGGACAGTGCTGTTCTCAAAGCTTGGGTCCAGGTTGTGCATCCCATATGCTAATGGTGCAAAGAGGTAAAAGCTGCAAATATAAATGAAAAAATATATATAATTCATGTACATAAGCATGGATTTTTATGTTATACCTAAAAGAACTTATAACTAAAACAAGTCATGCAAGCATAGTGTTTTGAAGACCAATATGCACTAAAAGCATTATCACAGACCCTCGCTTTATCATCTAACACTTACCTTCCAGAAACTTACTGCCCCTTCACAGAGCCATATCATAAAACTTACAACCTATGATACATGCACATACTAAAGAAAATTATTTGCATTTGCTCCTACCTATAAATCAAGGTAGAGTAGAACAATCCTGTCATCCATGGGTACACTGATGATGACAAGTATTGAGGGACCATGCTGGGTAGAGACTCAAGCAAGTAATCAATTATGACACCTAGGGAAGAAGGTACATCCAATCACTTCATTAACATATAATTTCTTACACAGCTATATAAAAGTAATATATACAAAGATTAATTTTCTTCACTGAAATACAGTATTGCACATAAAAATCAATCTATAAAGATTCATTTACTTGTTCTTGAGGAAGTCAACAGAATGTACTCTCAGCATCAATGATCATACTATCAAAATAATGAAGCTGTTAAAATGCATTAAGACTAGAGCCCCACAAGCTTTTCTCCTAACAAAACTTGAATTTTTCACATGTAAAATATAACAGATTCTTACCAGTAAGCATGGAAGAGAATAGAAGAGCAGGGAAGTAGTGGTGGAAATACAAGATTCGGCCCATGGCATAAAATGGCAGATAGTGGAGGCTCCATGCCGTTACCAACCAACCACACGCTTCCAAGGTCTTGGTACGACGAGCTGTAAGTTGAAATAAACCAGTCATACTACATCAAGAATGTATGTATAGTGCCACTGTACAAAGGCAAAGGGGATAAAGATGAGTGTTCAAACTACAGAGGCATAAGTTTGTTGAGAATTCCTAGAAAACTGTATGGAAGGGTATTGACTGAGAGGGTGAAGGCATGTATAGAGCATCAGATTGGGGAGGAGCAGTGTGGTTTCAAAAGTAGAGGATGTGTGGATCAGGTGCTTGCTTGAAGAATGTGCTAGAAATACAGAAAAACAGACGGATTTGTATGTGGCACTTATGGATCTGGAGAAGGCATATGATAGGGTTGATAGAGATGCTTTGTGGAAGGTCTCAAGGGTGTAAGGCATGTGTACGAGTAGGAAGAGAGGAGAGTGATTGGTTCCCAGTGAAGGTCGGACTGTGGCAGAGGTGTGTGATGTCCCCATGTTTGTTTGTTTAATCTGTTTAAGGATGGGGTGGTTAGGGAGGTAACTGCATGAGTTTTGGAGAGAAGGGAGAGTATGAGTGTAAGCAGTCTGTTGGGGATGAGAGGGCCTAAGAAGTGTCAGTTGTTGTTGGCCAATGTTACAACACTGATGGCTGATTTGAGTGAGAAACTGCAGAAGTTGATGACAGAGTTTGGAAAAGTGTGTGAAGGAGAATGTTATTAGGTTCAGCAAGGTTGAGGGACAAGTAAGTTGGTATGTAGTTTGAATGGAGAAAAATTGGAGGAAGTGAAGTGTTTTAGATATCTGGGAGTGGACTTAGCAGCAAATGGAACCTTGGAAGCAGAAGTGAATCACAGGAGGGGGAAGGGGACAAAGGTCCTAGGAGTAAAGAAGAATGTGTCGAAAGAAAGAATGATATCTTGGATAGCAAAAATGAGTATGTTTAAAGAAATAGTAGTTCCAAAAATATCATATGGTTGCGAGGCATGGGCTATAAATAGGGTTGCGTGGAGGAGGGTGGATGTGTTGAAAATGAAATGTTTAAGTACAATATGTGTTTTGAGGTGGTTTGATTGAATAAGTAATGATAATGAAAGGGTGAGAGAGATATGTGGTAATAAAAAGATAGTGGTTGAGAAGGCAGAAGAGGGTGTGTTGAAATGGTTTGGACACATGGAGATAATGAGTGATGAAAGGTTGACACATGTACATATTCATACCTGCTTGCCTTCACCCATTCCTGGCACCACCCCACCCCACAGAAACAGCATTGCCACCCCCTGCGTCAGTGAGGTAGCACTAGGAAAACAGACAAGAAAGGTCACATTTGTCCACACTCAGTCTCCAGCTGTAATGCATCGAAACCACAGCTCCCTATCCACATCCAGGCTCCACAAACCTTTCGATAGTTTACCCCAGATGCTTCACATGCCCTGGTTCATTCCACTGACAGCACTTTGATGCCAGTATACCACATCATTCCAATTCACTCTACTCCTTGCACACCTCTCACCCTCCCACATCTTCAGGCCCTGATCACTCAAAACCATCATATAAATATACTCTAGCCAAAGCCAGGTACCCAATTCATCATCCAACAACTGGGCTGACTGTGGACCAAGTGCTGCAACCATAATTCAAATCTAAGCACTGTCCTGGGCAGTCCATGAATGCATTAAAATCAGCAATGTTAACTGCTACACTACAGAGGCCCATGACTATAACAATCAAATATCTTCCAAAAGCTTTCATCTTTTCTTAACATTCCAACAACTTCTCCCTAACACTCTACATCATATTACAAGCCTGCTCTCAAATGATTCACCCTTCAAATCAAAAGTCCTAATAATTCTCTATTTTTTCTCACACAAGCCAAATACATTTTTCTTTTCCAACTTGTCAATTATTCTTTATCTTTTGCATCAATTCATTCATTTCATAATCCCAACAAACATACAAACATGCACCTCTTGTCTAAAGTAACTGAAGGCATGCTGCTTTCACCCAAGTCTATAAGCATGTATTATTGAGATCACTTTGCAGAACTGAGATCCCCTCCCCTATATTCTCAAGCTACAAAAGAAGGAAGAGATGCCCAACTCCGGAGGCAGACTTAAAATGAAAATCAACAGCAAAGCACTTAGTAAAGTATCTTATCTTAAATCCCTTTGAAATGAAGCAACCTTTTCATAAACATCTATACTTCTTTAGCTACCGATACCCTTCCTCACACAATTTCGTCAAGAGTACTTCAAAGTCTCTGTCAAAACTTAAGCTACACCTGAAATGGGATGCTAGTCATTACATGAATTAACTACATGTAGTGTGCCATTAAAACTGCATGAAGAAATTTTTTTTTTTTTTTTTTTTTTTTTTTTTATACTTTGTCGCTGTCTCCCGCGTTTGCGAGGTAGCGCAAGGAAACAGACGAAAGAAATGGCCCAACCCCCCCCCATACACATGTACATACACACGTCCACACACGCAAATATACATACCTACACAGCTTTCCATGGTTTACCCCAGACGCTTCACATGCCTTGATTCAATCCACTGACAGCACGTCAACCCCTGTATACCACATCGCTCCAATTCACTCTATTTCTTGCCCTCCTTTCACCTTCCTGCATGTTCAGGCCCCGATCACACAAAATCTTTTTCACTCCATCTTTCCACCTCCAATTTGGTCTCCCTCTTCTCCTCGTTCCCTCCACCTCCGACACATATATCCTCTTGGTCAATCTTTCCTCACTCATTCTCTCCATGTGCCCAAACCATTTCAAAACACCCTCTTCTGCTCTCTCAACCACGCTCTTTTTATTTCCACACATCTCTCTTACCCTTACGTTACTTACTCGATCAAACCACCTCACACCACACATTGTCCTCAAACATCTCATTTCCAGCACATCCATCCTCCTGCGCACAACTCTATCCATAGCCCACGCCTCGCAACCATACAACATTGTTGGAACAACTATTCCTTCAAACATACCCATTTTTGCTTTCCGAGATAATGTTCTCGACTTCCACACATTTTTCAAGGCTCCCAAAATTTTCGCCCCCTCCCCCACCCTATGATCCACTTCCGCTTCCATGGTTCCATCCGCTGACAGATCCACTCCCAGATATCTAAAACACTTCACTTCCTCCAATTTTTCTCCATTCAAACTCACCTCCCAATTGACTTGACCCTCAACCCTACTGTACCTAATAACCTTGCTCTTATTCACATTTACTCTTAACTTTCTTCTTCCACACACTTTACCAAACTCAGTCACCAGCTTCTGCAGTTTCTCACATGAATCAGCCACCAGCGCTGTATCATCAGCGAACAACAACTGACTCACTTCCCAAGCTCTCTCATCCCCAACACACTTCATACTTGCCCCTTTTTCCAGGACTCTTGCATTTACCTCCCTAACAACCCCATCCATAAACAAATTAAACAACCATGGAGACATCACACACCCCTGCCGCAAACCTACATTCACTGAGAACCAATCACTTTCCTCTCTTCCTACACGTACACATGCCTTACATCCTCGATAAAAACTTTTCACTGCTTCTAACAACTTGCCTCCCACACCATATATTCTTAATACCTTCCACAGAGCATCTCTATCAACTCTATCATATGCCTTCTCCAGATCCATAAATGCTACATACAAATCCATTTGCTTTTCTGAGTATTTCTCACATACATTCTTCAAAGCAAACACCTGATCCACACATCCTCTACCACTTCTGAAACCGCACTGCTCTTCCCCAATCTGATGCTCTGTACATGCCTTCACCCTCTCAATCAATACCCTCCCATATAATTTACCAGGAATACTCAACAAACTTATACCTCTGTAATTTGAGCACTCACTCTTATCCCCTTTGCCTTTGTACAATGGTACTATGCACGCATTCCGCCAATCCTCAGGCACCTCACCATGAGTCATACATACATTAAATAACCTTACCAACCAGTCAACAATACAGTCACCCCCTTTTTTAATAAATTCCACTGCAATACCATCCAAACCTGCTGCCTTGCCGGCTTTCATCTTCCGCAAAGCTTTTACTACCTCTTCTCTGTTTACCAAATCATTTTCCCTAACCCTCTCACTTTGCACACCACCTCGACCAAAACACCCTATATCTGCCACTCTGTCATCAGACACATTCAACAAACCTTCAAAATACTCATTCCATCTCCTTCTCACATCACCACTACTTGTTATCACCTCCCCATTTACGCCCTTCACTGAAGTTCCCATTTGCTCCCTTGTCTTACGCACCCTATTTACCTCCTTCCAGAACATCTTTTTATTCTCCCTAAAATTTACTGATAGTCTCTCACCCCAACTCTCATTTGCCCTTTTTTTCACCTCTTGCACCTTTCTCTTGACCTCCTGTCTCTTTCTTTTATACTTCTCCCACTCAATTGCATTTTTTCCCTGCAAAAATCGTCCAAATGCCTCTCTCTTCTCTTTCACTAATACTCTTACTTCTTCATCCCACCACTCACTACCCTTTCTAAACAGCCCACCTCCCACTCTTCTCATGCCACAAGCATCTTTTGCGCAATCCATCACTGATTCCCTAAATACATCCCATTCCTCCCCCACTCCCCTTACTTCCATTGTTCTCACCTTTTTCCATTCTGTACACAGTCTCTCCTGGTACTTCCCCACACAGGTCTCCTTCCCAAGCTCACTTACTCTCACCACCTTCTTCACCCCAACATTCACTCCTCTTTTCTGAAAACCCATACTAATCTTCACCTTAGCCTCCACAAGATAATGATCAGACATCCCTCCAGTTGCACCTCTCAGCACATTAACATCCAAAAGTCTCTCTTTCGCACGCCTGTCAATTAACACGTAATCCAATAACGCTCTCTGGCCATCTCTCCTACTTACATAAGTATACTTATGTATATCTCGCTTTTTAAACCAGGTATTCCCAATCATCAGTCCTTTTTCCGCACATAAATCTACAAGCTCTTCACCATTTCCATGAAGAAATGTACTAACATCATATACAGTAATTTCTCCATTAACCAGAATTTTTGGTTTAGCCTGATTTTTGTCTCTATACATGCAAGTACTTGTCCTCATCAAGTGTAAAATGAACTATTTCCAGTCCCCTCTACAAAAGTTAATAATGACCATGAACTGACCTCCATGCCTGTTGTTCAGTTTAGCAAAAGGTACTTCATATACACAGTACTCATTTTCCTATGTATTATTTGATTCCCAAGAAATGGAATACACTATCAAAGACTTAACTATTGCATAGCACAAACATAAAACATTTATTATAATCATTATCTATTATTACCAATAAAGGCTAATCTATTATTGCCAATGCAGTAGCCTAATAATGTAAATTATCATGATATTTTGAAGTACAACCCGGGGGGGGGGGGTCTGTTACTAAGTGCTACAAAAAATTTGATAGTAAAATGAATATCTGCAACAGCACAGCTAGTCAGAATTGAGCTTTTTAATGTGTGACTGATCTCTTTTACCCTAATATGAAATGTAAAACAGGAGCAAACCCAAACCAAATTTTAGAAGGCTATTCACCTTTTCCAGTTTAACATGCTATATAAAATTAGGTTTTCCAATTACACTGTTAAATAAACTTTCAAGACAGGATGAAAATGATAATATATACTTTTCAAAGAGGTACGATTAAAAGAGACAATACTGTCCACCTGCAAAGGTTTGTTCACCTCGTAGCATAATTGTTACAAATATGAATTTTCTTTAAGTGGCAAAATTAAACTTAATATACATACCTTTGGTTTCTGGATCATCCAACATTCCTCTCTGCGTCCTATAAGCATGGTAGAAATAGACGACCACAAAAGCAGCCAACACAACCAAGTTACCCCACCAGATGATAGGGTTACCAAGCAGGTACACTTTGAAGCCATCAATGGCTGAAAACCATTGTCCCTACACAAAGCAATATCACAGAAACATTACAGAAACAAAATTAACAAGTATTCAAATGTAAAACTAAATATTTATTCTATTCTATTATACTTAGTTGCTGTCTCCCACATTAGTGAAGTAGTGCAAGGAAACAGACAAGAGTGGCCTAACCTACCCACAAACACGTGTATTCCCTGCATGCTGTAGAAGGCAAAGTAAAGGGGGCTTAGAGAGGACATTCCCTCAAAGGCTCAGTACTCTGTTCTTGACCCTACCTCATTAACAAAGGAAATGGCGAATAGTATGAGGTGAAAAAGAGGGCAAATGAGAGGTGCGGTGAGAGAGTATCATTGAATTTTTGGGAGAATGAAAAGAAAAAGATGTTTTGGATGGAGGTAAATAAAGTGCGTAAGACAAGAGAACAAATGAGAACATCGGTGAAGGGGGCTAATGGGGAGGTAATAACAGGTAGTGGTGATGTGAGAAGGAGATGGAGTGAGTATTTTGAAGGTTTGTTGAATGTGTTAGATGATAGAATGGCCGATATAGGATGTTTTGGTTGAGGTGGTGTGCGAAGTGATAGGGTCAGGGAGAATGATTTGGTAAACAGAGAAGAGGTAGTGAAAGCTAAGCGAAAGATGAAAGCCAGCGGGTTTGGATGGTATTGCAGTGGAATTTATTAAAAAAGGGGATGACAGTGTTGTTGACTGGTTGGTAAGGATATTTAATGTATGTATGGCTCATGGTGAGGTGCCTGAGAATTGGCGGAATGCATGCATAGTGCCATTGTACAAAGGCAAAGGGGATAAAGGCAAGTGCTTAAAGTACAGAGGTATAAGTTTGTTAAGTATTCCCGGGAAATTATATGGGAGGCTATTGATTGAGAGGGTGAAGGCATGAACAGAGCATCAGATTGGGGAAGAGCAGTGTGGTTACAGAGGTGATAGAGGATGTGTGGATCAAGTGTTTGCTTTGAAAAATGTATGAGAAATACTTAGAAAGAAAAACAAATGGATTTGTATGGAGCATTTAAGGATCTGGAGAAGGCATACAATGGAGTTAAGAGATGCTCTGTGGGAGATATTAAGAATAGATGGTGTGGGACGCAAGTTGCTAGAAGCAGTGAAAAGTTTTTACTAAGGATGTAAGGCATGTGTATGAGTAGGAAGAAAGGAAAGTGATTGGTTCTCCGTGAATGTTGGTTTGCGGAAAGGATGCCTGATGTCTCCCTGGTTGTTTAATTTATTTATGGATGGGGTTGTTAGGGAGGAGAATGCAAGAGTTTTGGAAAGAGGAGCAAGTATGCAGTCTGTTGTGGATGAGAGACCTTGGGAAGTGAGTCAGTTGTTGTTCACTGATGATACAGCGCTGGTGGCTGATTCAGGTGAGAAACTGCAGAAGCTGGTGACTGAGTTTGGTAAAGTGTGTGAAAGAAGAAAGCTGAGAGTAAATGTAAATAAGAGCAAGGTTATTAGGTACAGTAGGGTTGAGGGACAACAAGTCAATTGGGAAGTAAGTTTGAAAGGAGAAAAACTGGAGGAAGAGAAGTGTTTTAGATATCTGGGAGTGGATTTGGCAGCGGATGGAACCATGGAAGGGGAAGTGAATTACAGGGTGGGGGAGGGGGCGAAAGTTCTGGGAGCGTTGAAGAATGTGTGGAAAGCGAGAACATTATCTCAGAAAGGAAAAATGAGGATGTTTGAAGGAATAGTAGTTTCAACAAAGTTATATGGTTGTGAGGCATGGGCTATAGATAGGGTTGAGCGAAGGAGAGTGGATGTGTTGGAAATGAGATGTTTGAGGACAGTATGTGGTGTGAGGTGGTTTGATCGAGTAAGTAATGAAAGGATAAGAGAGATGTTTGGTAATAAAGTGTGGTTGAGAGAGCAGAATGAGTGAGCAAAGACTAACAAAAAGGATATATGTGTCAGAGGTGGAGGGAACGAGAAGTGGGAGACCAAATTGGAGGTGGAAGGATGGAGTGAAAAAGATTTTGAGCGATCGGGGCCTGAACATGCAGGAGGGTGAAAGGCGTGCAATGAATAGAGTGAATCTGATTGATGTGGTATACCGGGGTCAACATGCTGGCAATGGATTGAAACAGGGCATGTGAAGCGTCCGGAGCAAACCATGGAAAGTTTTGTGGGGCCTGGATGTGGAAAGGGAGCTGTGGTTTCAGTGCATTATACATGACAGCTAGAGAATGAGAGTGAACAAATGTGGCCTTTGTTTTCTTTTCCTAGCACTACCTCGCACGCATGCGGGTGGAGGGGGTTGTCATTTCATGTGTGGCGGGGTGGCGACTAGAATCAATAAAGGCAGCAAGTATGAATTATTTACATGTGTATATCTGTATGTGTCTAAGTATGTACATATATGTATATGTTGAAATGTATAGGCATGTATACGTGCATGTGTGGACATGTATGTATATTCATGTGTATGTGGGTGGGTTGGGCCATTCTTTCTTCTGTTTCCTTGCGCTACCTTGCTAACGTGGGAGACAGCGACAAAATATAAAAATATAAATAAATAGGTCTGTTGAGTATTCCTGGGAAATTATATGGGAGAGTATTGATTGAGAGGATCAAGGTATGTACAGAGCATCAGATTGGGGAAGAGCAGTGTGGTTTCAGAAGTGGTAGAGGATGTGTGGATCAGGTGTTTGCTTTGAAGAATGTCTGTGAGAAATAATTAGAAAAACAAATGGATTTGTATGTAGCATTTATGGATCTGGAGAGGGCATATTACAGAGTTAATAGAGATGCTCTGTGGAAGGTATTAAAAGTATATGGTGTGGGATGCAAGTTGCTAGAAGCAGTGAAATGTTTTTATCGAGGATGTAAGTCATAAGTACGAGTAGGAAGAGAGGAAAGTGATTGGTTTCCAGTGAATGTAGGTTTGCGGCAGGGGTGCGTGATGTCTCCATGGTTGTTTAATTTGTTTATGGATGGGATTGTTAGGAAGGTGAATGCAAGAGTTTTGGAAAGAGGGGCAAGTATGCAGTTGGTTGTGGATGAGAGGGCTTGGGAAGTGAGTAAGTTGTTCGCTGATGATACAGCGCTGGTGGCTGATTCATGTGAGAAACTGCAGAAGCTGGTGACTGAGTTTGGTAAAGTGTGTGAAAGAAGAAAGCTGAGAGTAAATGTGAATAAGAGCAAGGTTATTAGGTTGAGTAGGGTAGACAAACAAGTAAACTGGGAGGTAAGTTTGAATGGAGAAAAAGTGGAGGAAGTGAAGTGTTTTAGATATCTGGGATTGGATTTGGCAGCGGATGGAACCATGGAAGGAGAAGTGAGTCACGGTGGGGGAGGGGGCAAAGGTTCTTGGAGCATTGAAGAATGTTTGGAAGACAAGAACGTTATCTCAGAAAGCAAAAATGGGTATGTTTGAAGGAATAGTGGTTCCAACAATGTTATATGGTTGTGAGGCATGGGCTATAGATAGACTTGTGCGGAGGAGGGTGGATGTGTTGGAAATGAGATGTTTGAGGACAATATGTGGTGTGAGGTGGTTTGATCGAGTAAATAATGAAAGAGTAAAAGAGATGTGTGGTAATAAATTGAGTGTGGCTGAGAGAGCAGAAGAGGGTGTATTGAAATGGTTTGGTCACAGAGAGAGAATGAGTGAGGAAATATTGACAGAAAGGATATATGTGTCAGAGGTGGAAGGAAAGAGTAGAAGTGGGAGACCAAATTGGAGGTGTAAGGATGGAGTGAAAAAGATTTTGAGAGATCGGAGGGTGAATTGTGTGCAAGGAATAGAGTGAATTGGAATGATGTATCCTGGGGTCGATGTGCTGTCAATGGATTGAACCAGGACATGTGAAGTGTCTGGGGTAAAACCATGGAAAGTTCTGTGGGGCCTAGATGTGGCAAGAGAGCTGTGGTTTCGATGCATTACACATGACAGCTAGAGACTGAGTGTGAACGAATGTGGCCTTTGTTGTCTTTTCCTAGTGTTACCTCGAACGCATGTGGGGGGAGGGGGGTGCCATTTCATGTGGTGGGGTGGCGACAGGAATGGATGAAGGCAGGAAGTATAAATATGTGCATGTGTATACATGAATATGTCTATGTATGTATATGTAGGTATAAAGTGAAATGTATAGGTATGTATATGTGCGTGTGTGGGCGTTTATGTATATAAAAAAATATAAAATTTAATAAAAATAATTATAAAAAAAATATAAATAATTATAATAATAATTATAATATATAAATAAATAAAAAAATTTTAATATATATATAAAATATAAATTAAAATATAAAATTTATATAAAAAGTATAAAATATATAAAATTAAAAAATTAATATAATTTTAAAAAATTATTAAATATATATATTAATTATTAAAAATATAATATAATAATTTTAAAAAAAAAATAATAAAATATTATTAAATTAAATAAATAATAAATAAAATATAAAATTTAAAATAAATTATAATATTTAAATAAATAAAATAAAAATAAAAAATTATAAATAATTAATATTAAATAAAATATAATAATTAAAATAAAAATTTTATAATAATTATTATTATAATTTAAAAAAATAAAATAATTAATAAAAAATATTATTTTTAAATATAATTAAATATATAATATTTAATAAAATAATAAAAATAAAAATTTTAAAATAATTTATTAAATAATTTAAATATAATAATATATAATTATAATTAATTATAATATATTTAAATAAAAATTTAATAGTATAATATATAAAAAAAATTTAAATTTAAATTTATTTATTATTAAAAATTAAATATATAAAAATTATAATAAAAAATAAATTAAAAAATAATTAATAAAAAATTAAAATATATATTATTTAATAAATAATAAATAAATTATTAATATTATAAATAATATTTTTAAAATATTATATATAAAATATATATAAAATTATTAAATAATAATAATAATAAATAAATAAATTATAATAAAAATAATAAAATATATAAATAAAAAATAAATATATTTAAATATATTAAAATAAATATATAAAATAAAATTTATAAATAAATTTAATATAAATATAAAAATTAATATAATTAATTAAAATTTTAAATTTATAAATTTTATATAGATAATTAAAATATTAATTATAATATTATAAATAATTTATATATTAAGAAAAAAAAAATAAAAAATTATATATATTAAAAATATTATTTAAATTAAAATTAAATTTAATTTTTAAAATATAAAAATATAAAAATAAAATAAAAATAAGTATAAAAAAATCATTATTTTAAATTAAAATATATAAAATTTAAATATAAATTATAAATATTAAAAATATATAATTAATATAATAATATTAAAATAAAATATAAATAAAATTATAATATTTAATAATATATAATTAAAAATTAAATAATTAAAATTATTATAAAATATTAAAATAATAATTAGTTATAATAATATAAAAAAATTAATTAATATTATAAAAAATAAATATTAATATAATAAATAAAATTAAAAAAAATTAAAATATTAATAAAAATAAATTAAAAAAATAATATATAATTTAAAATAAATAAATTATAAAATAAATTTAATAAAATTTAAATAAAAAAATATATAATAAATAATAAAAATATTAAAATAAAATAAAATATTATAATAATAAAAATAATAATATTAAAAAAATTTTAATATATTAAATAATTATATAAATAATTTATAAATAATAAATAAAAAAATTATAAAAAAATTATAAAAATAATATTAAAAAAAATTAATATATTATTAAAAAATTAAAAATAAAATAATTATTAATTTAATATAATAAAAAAAATAATAAAATATATTAAAATTTAAAAATAATAAAAAAAAAATATAAAAATTTTATATAAATTTTTTAAATAATAATTAATAAAAAATATATAAAAAATAATAATAATTAATTAATAATATATTAATAATATAATTAATAAATTTAAAATAATTTTAATAAATAAAAAAAATTAAATATAAAAATATAATATATAAATATTAATAAATATTTATAAATAAAATTATAATATTATAATAAATAATTAAATAAATAATATATATAATAAATAAATAATATAATATAAATAATTAAAAATAAAAATAAAATTAAATAAATAATTATAATAATAAAAAAAATAAATATTAATAAATATAAAATTAATAAATAAAATAAAATATTATATTATTTAATATATAAAAATATAATATTTATATAAATAATATAAATAAATATAATAATTAAAATAAAATATATTATAAATAAATAATAAAATATAATAATAAAATTATATAAATAAATAATTTAAAATATTTAAAATATTAATATATAAAAAAAAAATATAAAAATAATTAAATAAATTATATAATATAAATATATAAAAATAATAAAAAAAAAATATAATTTAATTATATAAAATAAAAAAAAATAAATATAATAAAAAATATAATAATATTAAAATAAATATAATTATAAATATATATATAAAATATAAAAATAAATATTAATAATTATATAATATAAAAATAATAAAAAATATTATTATTAAAATATATTTTTAAATAAAAATAAAAAAAAATAATAAACATAAAAAAATAATAAAAATAAAAAAAAATATAAAAATAAAAAATAATAAATAATAAAAATATAAAATAAAAATAAAAAATAAAATAATAAAAATATAATAAAATAAATAATATAATTAAATAAAAAAATAAAAATAAAAATATAAAAAATAAAAATAAAATTAATAAAAAATAAAATTAATAAATAATAAAATAATATTAAAAAATAAAATATAAAAAAATAAAAAAAAAAAAATATAAAAAATTATAAATAAAAATAAATAAAAAAAATAAAAATAAAAAATATTAAAAAATAAAATAAAAATTAATATAAAAAAAATAATAAAAAATAATTAAATATAAATATAATACATAAAATAAAAAAAAATATAATTAATAAATAATAATAAAATATAAATAATAATAATAATTTATAAAAAAATAAATAT